>NW_027017109.1:0-31525 GCF_036013445.1 Caloenas nicobarica
GGGCTCTGTCGGGCTCTGTCGGCTCTACTGGGCCCTGTCGGGCTCTGTCGGGCTCTGTCGGGCCCTGTCGGGCTCTGTCGGGCCCTGTCAGGCTCTGTCAGGTTCTGTCGGGCTCTACTGGGCTCTACTGGGCTCTGTCGGGCTCTTTCGGGCTCTACTGGGCCCTGTCGGGCCCTGTCGGGCCCTGTCGGGCTCTGTCGGGCCCTGTCGGGCCCTGTCGGGCTCTGTCGGGCTCTGTCGGGCCCTGTCGGGCTCTGTCGGGCTCTGTCGGGCTCTGTCGGGCTCTACTGGGCTCTACTGGGCTCTGTCGGGCTCTGTCGGGCAATGTCGGGCGCTGTCGGGCCCTGTCGGGCTCTGTCGGGCCCTGTCGGGCCCTGTCGGGCTCTGTCGGGCTCTGTCGGGCTCTGTCGGGCTCTACTGGGCTCTGTCGGGCTCTGTCGGGCTCTGTCGGGCTCTACTGGGCCCTGTCGGGCTCTGTCGGGCTCTGTCGGGCCCTGTCGGGCTCTGTCGGGCGCTGTCGGGCTCTGTCGGGCTCTGTCGGGCTCTGTCGGGCTCTACTGGGCCCTGTCGGGCTCTGTCGGGCTCTACTGGGCTCTGTCGGGCTCTGTCGGGCCCTGTCGGGCCCTGTCGGGCTCTGTCGGGCTCTGTCGGGCTCTGTCGGGCTCTACTGGGCCCTGTCGGGCGCTGTCGGGCTCTGTCCGGCTCTGTCGGGCTCTACTGGGCCCTGTCGGGCCCTGTCGGGCTCTGTCGGGCTCTGTCGGGCTCTGTCGGGCTCAACTGGTCTCTGTCGGGCTCTGTCGGGTTCTGTCGGGCTCTGTCGGGCTCTCTCGGGCTCTGTCGGGCTCTACTGGGCTCTACTGGGCTCTGTCGGGCTCTGTCGGTCTCTACTGGGTCCTGTCGGGCTCTGTCGGGCTCTGTCGGGCCCTGTCGGACCCTGTCGGGCTCTGTCGGGCTCTGTCGGGCTCTGTCGGGTTCTGTCGGGCTCTGTCGGGCTCTGTCGGGCTCTGTCGGGCTCTTCTGGGCCCTTTCGGGCCCTGTCGGGCTCTGTCGGACTCTGTCGGGCTCTGTCGGGCTCTACTGGGCCCTGTCGGGCCCTGTTGGGCTCTGTCGGGCTCTGTCGGGCTCTGTCGGGCTCTACTGGACTCTGTCGGGCTCTGTCGGGTTCTGTCGGGCTCTGTCGGGCTCTGTCGGGCTCTACTGGGCTCTGTCGGGCCCTGTCGGGCCCTGTCGGGCTCTGTCGGGCCCTGTCGGGCTCTGTCGGGCTCTGTCGGGCTCTGTCGGGCCCTGTCGGGCCCTGTCGGGCTCTGTCGGGCCCTGTCGGGCTCTGTCGGGCTCTGTCGGGCTCTGTCGGGCTCTACTGGGCTCTGTCGGGCTCTGTCGGGCCCTGTCGGGCTCTGTCGGGCCCTGTCGGGCTCTGTCGGGCTCTGTCGGGCTCTGTCGGGCTCTACTGGGCTCTGTCGGGCCCTGTCGGGCTCTGTCGGGCTCTACTGGGCCCTGTCGGGCTCTGTCGGGCTCTGTCGGGCCTGTCGGGCTCTGTCGGGCTCTGTCGGGCTCTACTGGGCCCTGTCGGGCTCTGTCGGGCTCTACTGGGCTCTGTCGGGCTCTGTCGGGCTCTGTCGGGCCCTGTCGGGCTCTGTCGGGCTCTGTCGGGCTCTACTGGGCCCTGTCGGGCGCTGTCGGGCTCTCTCGGGCTCTGTCGGGCTCTGTCGGGCCCTGTCGGGCTCTGTCGGGCTCTGTCGGGCTCTACTGGGCCCTGTCGGGCTCTGTCGGGCTCTGTCGGGCTCTACTGGGCCCTGTCGGGCTCTGTCGGGCTCTGTCGGGCCCTGTCGGGCTCTGTCGGTCCCTGTCGGGCCCTGTCGGGCTCTTTTGGGCTCTGTCGGTCCCTGTCGGGCTCTGTCGGGCTCTGTCGGGCTCTGTCGGCTCTGTCGGGCTCTACTGGGCCCTGTCGGGCCCTGTTGGGCTCTGTCGGGCTCTGTCGGGCTCTGTCGGGCTCTACTGGACTCTGTCGGGCTCTGTCGGGTTCTGTCGGGCTCTGTCGGGCTCTGTCGGGCTCTACTGGGCTCTGTCGGGCCCTGTCGGGCCCTGTCGGGCTCTGTCGGGCCCTGTCGGGCTCTGTCGGGCTCTGTCGGGCTCTGTCGGGCCCTGTCGGGCCCTGTCGGGCTCTGTCGGGCCCTGTCGGGCTCTGTCGGGCTCTGTCGGGCTCTGTCGGGCTCTACTGGGCTCTGTCGGGCTCTGTCGGGCCCTGTCGGGCTCTGTCGGGCCCTGTCGGGCTCTGTCGGGCTCTGTCGGGCTCTGTCGGGCTCTACTGGGCTCTGTCGGGCTCTGTCGGGCTCTGTCGGGCTCTACTGGGCCCTGTCGGGCTCTGTCGGGCTCTGTCGGGCCCTGTCGGGCTCTGTCGGGCTCTGTCGGGCTCTACTGGGCCCTGTCGGGCTCTGTCGGGCTCTACTGGGCTCTGTCGGGCTCTGTCGGGCTCTGTCGGGCCCTGTCGGGCTCTGTCGGGCTCTGTCGGGCTCTACTGGGCCCTGTCGGGCGCTGTCGGGCTCTGTCGGGCTCTGTCGGGCTCTGTCGGGCCCTGTCGGGCTCTGTCGGGCTCTGTCGGGCTCTACTGGGCCCTGTCGGGCTCTGTCGGGCTCTGTCGGGCTCTGTCGGGCTCTACTGGGCCCTGTCGGGCTCTGTCGGACTCTACTGGGCTCTGTCGGGCTCTGTCGGGCTCTGTCGGGCCCTGTCGGGCTCTTTTGGGCTCTGTCGGTCCCTGTCGGGCTCTGTCGGGCTCTGTCGGGCTCTGTCGGGCTCTGTCGGGCTCTACTGGGCTCTGTCGGGCTCTGTCGGGCTCTACTGGGCCCTGTCGGGCCCTGTCGGGCTCTGTCGGGCTCTGTCGGGCTCTACTGGGCCCTGTCGGGCCCTGTCGGGCTCTGTCGGTCCCTGTCGGGCCCTGTCGGGCTCTGTCGGGCTCTGTCGGGCTCTGTCGGGCTCTACTGGGCCCTGTCGGGCTCTGTCGGGCTCTGTCGGGCTCTGTCGGGCTCTACTGGGCCCTGTCGGGCTCTGTCGGGCTCTGTCGGGCCCTGTCGGGCCCTGTCGGGCTCTGTCAGGTTCTGTCGGGCTCTGTCGGGCTCTACTGGGCCCTGTCGGGCCCTGTCGGGCCCTGTCGGGCTCTACTGGGCTCTACTGGGCTCTGTCGGGCTCTTTCGGGCTCTACTGGGCCCTGTCGGGCTCTGTCGGGCCCTGTCGGGCCCTGTCGGGCTCTGTCGGGCTCTGTCGGGCCCTGTCGGGCTCTGTCGGGCTCTGTCGGGCTCTACTGGGCTCTACTGGGCTCTGTCGGGCTCTGTCGGGCTCTACTGGGCGCTGTTGGGCCCTGTCGGGCACTGTCGGGCTCTGTCGGGCTTTACTGGGCTCTGTCGGGCTCTGTCGGGTTCTGTCGGGCTCTACTGGGCTCTGTCGGGCTCTGTCGGGCTCTGTCGGGCTCTACTGGGCCCTGTCGGGCTCTGTCGGGCTCTGTCGGGCTCTGGCGGGCTCTGTCGGGCCCTGTCGGGCCCTGTCGGGCTCTGTCGGGCCCTGTCGGGCTCTGTCGGGCTCTGTCGGGCTCTGTCGGGCTCTACTGGGCTCTGTCGGGCTCTGTCGGGCTCTGTCGGGCTCTGTCGGGCTCTACTGGGCCCTGTCGGGCTCTGTCGGGCTCTGTCGGGCCCTGTCGGGCTCTGTCGGGCTCTGTCGGGCTCTGTCGGGCCCTGTCGGGCTCTGTCGGGCTCTGTCGGGCTCTGTCGGGCTCTGTCGGGCTCTACTGGGCCCTGTCGGGCTCTGTCGGGCTCTGTCGGGCTCTGTCGGGCCCTGTCGGGCTCTGTCGGGCTCTACTGGGCCCTGTCGGGCTCTGTCGGGCTCTGTCGGGCTCTGTCGGGCCCTGTCGGGCTCTGTCGGGCTCTGTCGGGCTCTACTGGGCCCTGTCGGGCGCTGTCGGGCTCTGTCGGGCTCTTTCGGGCTCTGTCGGGCCCTGTCGGGCTCTGTCGGGCTCTACTGGGCTCTGTCGGGCTCTACTGGGCCCTGTCGGATTCTGTCGGGCTCTGTCGGGCTCTGTCGGGCTCTACTGGGCCCTGTCGGGCTCTGTCGGGCTCTGTCGGGCTCTGTCGGGCTCTGTCGGGCTCTGTCGGGCCCTCTCGGCTCTGTCGGGCTCTACTGGGCCCTGTCGGGCCCTGTCGGGCTCTGTCGGGCTCTGTCGGGCCCTGTCGGGCTCTGTCGGGCTCTGTCGGGCTCTGTCGGGCTCTACTGGGCCCTGTCGGACTCTGTCGGGCTCTGTCGGGCTCTGTTGGGCTCTGTCGGGCTCTGACGGGTTCTGTCGGGCTCTGTTGGGCTCTGTCGGGCCCTGTTGGGCTCTGTCGGGCTCTGTCGGGCTCTACTGGGCCCTGTCGGGCCCTGTCGGGCTCTGTCGGGCTCTGTCGGGCTCTGTCGGGCTCTACTGGGCTCTGTCGGGCCCTGTCGGGCCCTGTCGGGCCCTGTCGGGCCCTGTCGGGCTCTGTCGGGCTCTGTCGGGCTCTACTGGGCCCTGTCGGGCCCTGTCGCGCTCTGTCGGGCTCTGTCGGGCCCTGTCGGGCTCTGTCGGGCTCTGTCGGGCTCTGTCGGGCTCTGTCGGGCCCTGTCGGGCTCTGTCGGGCTCTGTCGGGCTCTCTCGGGCTCTGTCGGGCTCTACTGGGCTCTGTCGGGCTCTGTCGGGCTCTGTCGGGCTCTACTGGGCCCTGTCGGGCTCTGTCAGGCTCTGTCGGGTTCTGTCGGGCTCTGTCGGGCCCTGTCGGGCCCTGTCGGGCCCTGTCGGGCTCTGTCGGGCTCTGTCGGGCTCTGTCGGGCTCTGTCGGGCTCTACTGGGCTCTGTCGGGCTCTACTGGGCTCTACTTGGCCCTGTCGGGCTCTGTCGGGCTCTGTCGGGCTCTGTCGGGCTCTACTGGGCTCTGTCGGGCCCTGTCGGGCCCTGTCGGGCTCTGTCGGGCTCTGTCGGGCCCTGTCGGGCTCTGTCGGGCTCTGTCGGGCTCTGTCGGGCTCTACTGGGCTCTGTCGGGCTCTGTCGGGCTCTGTCGGGCTCTGTCGGGCTCTGTCGGGCTCTACTGGGCCCTGTCGGGCTCTGTCGGGCTCTGTCGGGCTCTGTCGGGCTCAACTGGTCTCTGTCGGGCTCTGTCGGGTTCTGTCGGGCTCTGTCGGGCTCTCTCGGGCTCTGTCGGGCTCTACTGGGCTCTACTGGGCTCTGTCGGGCTCTGTCGGTCTCTACTGGGTCCTGTCGGGCTCTGTCGGGCTCTGTCGGGCCCTGTCGGACCCTGTCGGGCTCTGTCGGGCTCTGTCGGGCTCTGTCGGGCTCTGTCGGGCTCTGTCGGGCTCTTCTGGGCCCTTTCGGGCCCTGTCGGGCTCTGTCGGACTCTGTCGGGCTCTGTCGGGCTCTACTGGGCCCTGTCGGGCCCTGTCGGGCCCTGTTGGGCTCTGTCGGGCTCTGTCGGGCTCTGTCGGGCTCTACTGGACTCTGTCGGGCTCTGTCGGGTTCTGTCGGGCTCTGTCGGGCTCTGTCGGGCTCTACTGGGCTCTGTCGGGCCCTGTCGGGCCCTGTCGGGCTCTGTCGGGCCCTGTCGGGCTCTGTCGGGCTCTGTCGGGCTCTGTCGGGCCCTGTCGGGCCCTGTCGGGCTCTGTCGGGCCCTGTCGGGCTCTGTCGGGCTCTGTCGGGCTCTGTCGGGCTCTACTGGGCTCTGTCGGTCTCTGTCGGGCTCTGTCGGGCTCTACTGGGCCCTGTCGGGCTCTGTCGGGCTCTGTCGGGCCCTGTCGGGCTCTGTCGGGCCCTGTCGGGCTCTGTCGGGCTCTGTCGGGCTCTGTCGGGCTCTGTCGGCCTCTACTGGGCTCTGTCGGGCTCTGTCGGGCTCTGTCGGGCTCTACTGGGCCCTGTCGGGCTCTGTCGGGCTCTGTCGGGCCCTGTCGGGCTCTGTCGGGCTCTGTCGGGCTCTACTGGGCCCTGTCGGGCTCTGTTGGGCTCTACTGGGCTCTGTCGGGCCCTGTCGGGCTCTGTCGGGCTCTGTCGGGCTCTACTGGGCGCTGTCGGGCTCTGTCGGGCTCTGTCGGGCTCTGTCGGGCCCTGTCGGGCTCTGTCGGGCTCTGTCGGGCTCTGTCGGGCTCTACTGGGCCCTGTCGGGCTCTGTCGGGCTCTGTCGGACCCTGTCGGGCCCTGTCGGGCTCTGTCAGGCTCTGTCGGGCTCTGTCGGGCTCTACTGGGCCCTGTCGGGCCCTGTCGGGCCCTGTCGGGCTCTACTGGGCTCTACTGGGCTCTGTCGGGCTCTTTCGGGCTCTACTGGGCGCTGTCGGGCCCTGTCGGGCCCTGTCGGGCCCTGTCGGGCTCTGTCGGGCTCTGTCGGGCCCTGTCGGGCTCTTTTGGGCTCTGTCGGTCCCTGTCGGGCTCTGTCGGGCTCTGTCGGGCTCTGTCGGGCTCTACTGGGCTCTACTGGGCTCTGTCGGGCTCTGTCGGGCTCTACTGGGCCCTGTCGGGCCCTGTCGGGCCCTGTCGGGCTCTGTCGGGCTCTGTCGGGCTCTACTGGGCTCTACTGGGCTCTGTCGGGCTCTTTCGGGCTCTACTGGGCGCTGTCGGGCCCTGTCGGGCCCTGTCGGGCTCTGTCGGGCCCTGTCGGGCCCTGTCGGGCTCTGTCGGGCTCTGTCGGTCCCTGTCGGGCTCTGTCGGGCTCTGTCGGGCTCTACTGGGCTCTACTGGGCTCTGTCGGGCTCTGTCGGGCTCTACTGGGCCCTGTCGGGCCCTGTCGGGCCCTGTCGGGCTCTGTCGGTCCCTGTCGGGCTCTGTCGGGCTCTGTCGGGCTCTGTCGGGCCCTGTCGGGCTTTGTCGGGCTCTGTCGGGCTCTGTCGGGCTCTACTGGGCCCTGTCGGGCTCTGTCGGGCTCTACTGGGCCCTGTCGGGCTCTTTCGGGCTCTACTGGGCGCTGTCGGGCACTGTCGGGCCCTGTCGGGCCCTGTCGGGCTCTGTCGGGCCCTGTCGGGCCCTGTCGGGCTCTGTCGGGCTCTGTCGGTCCCTGTCGGGCTCTGTCGGGCTCTGTCGGGCTCTGTCGGGCTCTACTGGGCTCTACTGGGCTCTGTCGGGCTCTGTCGGGCTCTACTGGGCCCTGTCGGGCCCTGTCGGGCCCTGTCGGGCTCTGTCGGTCCCTGTCGGGCTCTGTCGGGCTCTGTCGGGCTCTGTCGGGCCCTGTCGGGCTCTGTCGGGCTCTGTCGGGCTCTGTCGGGCTCTACTGGGCCCTGTCGGGCTCTGTCGGGCTCTACTGGGCCCTGTCGGGCCCTGTCGGGCTCTGTCGGGCTCTGTCGGGCCCTGTCGGGCTCTGTCGGGCTCTGTCGGGCTGTGTCGGGCTCTGTCGGGCTCTACTGGGCTCTACTGGGCTCTGTCGGGCTCTGTCGGGCTCTGTCGGGCTCTACTGGGCCCTGTTTGGCCCTGTCGGGCTCTGTCGGGCTCTGTCGGGCTCTGTCGGGCTCTGTCGGGCCCTGCCGGGCTCTGTCGGGCTCTGTCGGGCTCTACTGGGCTCTGTCGGGCTCTGTCGGGCTCTGTCGGGCCCTGTCGTGCCCTGTCGGGACCTGTCGGGCTCTGTCGGGCCCTGTCGGGCTCTGTCGGGCTCTTTCGGGCCCTGTCGTGCTCTGTCGGGCTCTGTCGGGCTCTGTCGGGCTCTACTGGGCCCTGTCGGGCCCTGTCGGGCTCTGTCGGGCTCTGTCGGGCTCTGTCGGGCCCTGTCGGGCCCTGTCGGGCTCTGTCGGGCCCTGTCGGGCTGTGTCGGGCTCTGTCGGGCTCTGTCGGGCTCTACTGGGCTCTGTCGGGCTCTGTCGGGCTCTGTCGGGCTCTGTCGGGCTCTACTGGGCCCTGTCGGGCTCTGTCGGGCTCTGTCGGGCCCTGTCGGGCTCTGTCGGGCTCTGTCGGGCTCTGTCGGGCTCTACTGGGCCCTGTCGGGCTCTGTCGGGCTCTACTGGGCTCTGTCGGGCTCTGTCGGGCTCTGTCGGGCCCTGTCGTGCTCTGTCGGGCTCTGTCGGGCTCTGTCGGGCTCTACTGGGCCCTGTCGGGCCCTGTCGGGCTCTGTCGGGCTCTGTCGGGCTCTACTGGGCTCTGTCGGGCCCTGTCGGGCCCTGTCGGGCTCTGTCGGGCCCTGTCGGGCCCTGTCGGGCTCTGTCGGGCTCTGTCGGGCTCTACTGGGCTCTGTCGGGCTCTGTCGGGCTCTGTCGCGCCCTGTCGGGCTCTGTCGGGCCCTGTCGGGCCCTGTCGGGCTCTGTCGGGCTCTGTCGGGCTCTGTCGGACTCTACTGGGCTCTGTCGGGCTCTGTCGGGCTCTGTCGGGCTCTGTCGGGCTCTACTGGGCCCTGTCGGGCTCTGTCGGGCTCTGTCGGGCTCTGTCGGGCTCTACTGGGCCCTGTCGGGCTCTGTCGGGCTCTGTGGGGCCCTGTCGGGCTCTGTCGGGCTCTGTCGGGCTCTGTCGGGCCCTGTCGGGCTCTGTCGGGCCCTGTCGGGCCCTGTCGGGCTCTGTCGGGCTCTGTCGGGCCCTGTCGGGCTCTGTCGGGCTCTGTCGGGCTCTGTCGGGCTCTGTCGGGCTCTACTGGGCTCTGTCGGGCCCTGTCGGTCTCTGTGGGGCCCTGTCGGGCTCTGTCGGGCTCTGTCGGGCTCTGTCGGGCCCTGTCGGCCTCTGTCGGGCCCTGTCGGGCTCTGTCGGGCTCTGTCGGGCCCTGTCGGGCTCTGTCGGGCTCTACTGGGCTCTGTCGGGCTCTGTCGGGCTCTACTGGGCCCTGTCGGGCTCTGTCGGGCTCTGTCGGGCCCTGTCGGGCTCTGTCGGGCTCTGTCGTGCCCTGTCGGGCTCTGTCGGACTCTGTCGGGTCCTGTCGGGCTCTGTCGGTCTCTGTCGGGCTCTGTCGGGCTCTACTGGGCCCTGTCGGGCTCTGTCGGGCTCTGTCGGGCCCTGTCGGGCTCTGTCGGGCTCTGTCGGGCCCTGTCGGGCTCTGTCGGGCTCTACTGGGCCCTGTCGGGCCCTGTCGGGCCCTGTCGGGCTCTGTCGGGCTCTGTCGGGCTCTGTCGGGCTCTACTGGGCTCTACTGGGCTCTGTCGGGCTCTACTGGGCCCTGTCGGGCTCTGTCGGGCTCTGTCGGGCCCTGTCGGGCCCTGTCGGGCCCTGTCGGGCCCTGTCGGGCTCTGTCGGGCTCTGTCGGGCCCTGTCGGGCTCGGTCGGGCCCTGTCGGGCTCTGTCGGGCTCTGTCGGGCCCTGTCGGGCTCTGTCGGGCTCTACTGGGCTCTGTCGGGCTCTGTCGGGCTCTACTGGGCCCTGTCGGGCTCTGTCGGGCCCTGTCGGGCTCTGTCGTGCCCTGTCGGGCTCTGTCGGGCTCTGTCGGGCCCTGTCGGGCTCTATCGGGCCCTGTCGGGCTCTGTCGGGCTCTGTCGGGCTCTGTCGGGCTCTGTCGGGCTCTGTCGGGCTCTACTGAGCCCTGTCGGGCTCTGTCGGGCTCTGTCGGGCCCTGTCGGGCTCTGTCGGGCTCTGTCGGGCCCTGTCGGGCTCTGTCGGGCTCTACTGGACCCTGTCGGGCCCTGTCGGGCCCTGTCGGGCTCTGTCGGGCTCTGTCGGGCTCTGTCGGGCTCTACTGGGCTCTACTGGGCTCTGTCGGGCTCTACTGGGCCCTGTCGGGCCCTGTCGGGCTCTGTCGGGCTCTGTCGGGCCCTGTCGGGCCCTGTCGGGCTCTGTCGGGCTCTGTCGGGCTCTATCAGGCTCTACTGGGCCCTGTCGGGCCCTGTCGGGCTCTGTCGGGCCCTGTCGGGCCCTGTCGGGCTCTGTCGGGCTCTGTCGGGCTCTGTCGGGCTCTACTGGGCCCTGTCGGGCTCTGTCGGGCTCTGTCGGGCTCTGTCGGGCTCTACTGGGCCCTGTCGGGCTCTGTCGGGCTCTGTCGGGCCCTGTCGGGCCCTGTCAGGCTCTGTCAGGTTCTGTCGGGCTCTACTGGGCTCTACTGGGCTCTGTCGGGCTCTTTCGGGCTCTACTGGGCCCTGTCGGGCCCTGTCGGGCCCTGTCGGGCTCTGTCGGGCCCTGTCGGGCCCTGTCGGGCTCTGTCGGGCTCTGTCGGGCCCTGTCGGGCTCTGTCGGGCTCTGTCGGGCTCTGTCGGGCTCTACTGGGCTCTACTGGGCTCTGTCGGGCTCTGTCGGGCAATGTCGGGCGCTGTCGGGCCCTGTCGGGCTCTGTCGGGCCCTGTCGGGCTCTGTCGGGCTCTGTCGGGCTCTACTGGGCTCTGTCGGGCTCTGTCGGGCTCTGTCGGGCTCTGTCGGGCTCTGTCGGGCTCTGTCGGGCTCTTCTGGGCCCTTTCGGGCCCTGTCGGGCTCTGTCGGACTCTGTCGGGCTCTGTCGGGCTCTACTGGGCCCTGTCGGGCCCTGTCGGGCCCTGTTGGGATCTGTCGGGCTCTGTCGGGCTCTGTCGGGCTCTACTGGACTCTGTCGGGCTCTGTCGGGTTCTGTCGGGCTCTGTCGGGCTCTGTCGGGCTCTACTGGGCTCTGTCGGGCCCTGTCGGGCCCTGTCGGGATCTGTCGGGCCCTGTCGGGCTCTGTCGGGCTCTGTCGGGCTCTGTCGGGCCCTGTCGGGCCCTGTCGGGCTCTGTCGGGCCCTGTCGGGCTCTGTCGGGCTCTGTCGGGCTCTGTCGGGCTCTACTGGGCTCTGTCGGTCTCTGTCGGGCTCTGTCGGGCTCTACTGGGCCCTGTCGGGCTCTGTCGGGCTCTGTCGGGCCCTGTCGGGCTCTGTCGGGCCCTGTCGGGCTCTGTCGGGCTCTGTCGGGCTCTGTCGGGCTCTGTCGGGCTCTACTGGGCTCTGTCGGGCTCTGTCGGGCTCTGTCGGGCTCTACTGGGCCCTGTCGGGCTCTGTCGGGCTCTGTCGGGCCCTGTCGGGCTCTGTCGGGCTCTGTCGGGCTCTACTGGGCCCTGTCGGGCTCTGTTGGGCTCTACTGGGCTCTGTCGGGCCCTGTCGGGCTCTGTCGGGCTCTGTCGGGCTCTACTGGGCGCTGTCGGGCTCTGTCGGGCTCTGTCGGGCTCTGTCGGGCCCTGTCGGGCTCTGTCGGGCTCTGTCGGGCTCTACTGGGCCCTGTCGGGCTCTGTCGGGCTCTGTCGGGCCCTGTCGGGCCCTGTCGGGCTCTGTCAGGCTCTGTCGGGCTCTGTCGGGCTCTACTGGGCCCTGTCGGGCCCTGTCGGGCCCTGTCGGGCTCTACTGGGCTCTACTGGGCTCTGTCGGGCTCTTTCGGGCTCTACTGGGCGCTGTCGGGCCCTGTCGGGCCCTGTCGGGCCCTGTCGGGCTCTGTCGGGCCCTGTCGGGCCCTGTCGGGCTCTTTTGGGCTCTGTCGGTCCCTGTCGGGCTCTGTCGGGCTCTGTCGGGCTCTGTCGGGCTCTACTGGGCTCTACTGGGCTCTGTCGGGCTCTGTCGGGCTCTACTGGGCCCTGTCGGGCCCTGTCGGGCCCTGTCGGGCTCTGTCGGGCTCTGTCGGGCTCTACTGGGCTCCACTGGGCTCTGTCGGGCTCTTTCGGGCTCTACTGGGCGCTGTCGGGCCCTGTCGGGCCCCGTCGGGCTCTGTCAGGCCCTGTCGGGCCCTGTCGGGCTCTGTCGGGCTCTGTCGGTCCCTGTCGGGCTCTGTCGGGCTCTGTCGGGCTCTGTCGGGCTCTACTGGGCTCTACTGGGCTCTGTCGGGCTCTGTCGGGCTCTACTGGGCCCTGTCGGGCCCTGTCGGGCCCTGTCGGGCTCTGTCGGTCCCTGTCGGGCTCTGTCGGGCTCTGTCGGGCTCTGTCGGGCCCTGTCGGGCTTTGTCGGGCTCTGTCGGGCTCTGTCGGGCTCTACTGGGCCCTGTCGGGCTCTGTCGGGCTCTACTGGGCCCTGTCGGGCTCTTTCGGGCTCTACTGGGCGCTGTCGGGCACTGTCGGGCCCTGTCGGGCCCTGTCGGGCTCTGTCGGGCCCTGTCGGGCCCTGTCGGGCTCTGTCGGGCTCTGTCGGTCCCTGTCGGGCTCTGTCGGGCTCTGTCGGGCTCTGTCGGGCTCTACTGGGCTCTACTGGGCTCTGTCGGGCTCTGTCGGGCTCTACTGGGCCCTGTCGGGCCCTGTCGGGCTCTGTCGGTCCCTGTCGGGCTCTGTCGGGCTCTGTCGGGCTCTGTCGGGCTCTGTCGGGCCCTGTCGGGCTCTGTCGGGCTCTGTCGGGCTCTGTCGGGCTCTACTGGGCCCTGTCGGGCTCTGTCGGGCTCTACTGGGCCCTGTCGGGCCCTGTCGGGCTCTGTCGGGCTCTGTCGGGCCCTGTCGGGCTCTGTCGGGCTCTGTCGGGCTGTGTCGGGCTCTGTCGGGCTCTACTGGGCTCTACTGGGCTCTGTCGGGCTCTGTCGGGCTCTGTCGGGCTCTACTGGGCCCTGTTTGGCCCTGTCGGGCTCTGTCGGGCTCTGTCGGGCTCTGTCGGGCCCTGTCGGGCTCTGTCGGGCTCTGTCGGGCCCTGTCGGGCTCTGTCGGGCCCTGTCGGGCTCTGTCGGGCTCTGTCGTGCCCTGTCGGGACCTGTCGGGCTCTGTCGGGCCCTGTCGGGCTCTGTCGGGCTCTGTCGGGCCCTGTCGTGCTCTGTCGGGCTCTGTCGGGCTCTGTCGGGCTCTACTGGGCCCTGTCGGGCCCTGTCGGGCTCTGTCGGGCTCTGTCGGGCCCTGTCGGGCCCTGTCGGGCTCTGTCGGGCCCTGTCGGGCTGTGTCGGGCTCTGTCGGGCTCTGTCGGGCTCTACTGGGCTCTGTCGGGCTCTGTCGGGCTCTGTCGGGCTCTGTCGGGCTCTACTGGGCCCTGTCGGGCTCTGTCGGGCTCTGTCGGGCCCTGTCGGGCTCTGTCGGGCTCTGTCGGGCTCTGTCGGGCTCTACTGGGCCCTGTCGGGCTCTGTCGGGCTCTACTGGGCTCTGTCGGGCTCTGTCGGGCTCTGTCGGGCCCTGTCGTGCTCTGTCGGGCTCTGTCGGGCTCTGTCGGGCTCTACTGGGCCCTGTCGGGCCCTGTCGGGCTCTGTCGGGCTCTGTCGGGCTCTACTGGGCTCTGTCGGGCCCTGTCGGGCCCTGTCGGGCTCTGTCGGGCCCTGTCGGGCCCTGTCGGGCTCTGTCGGGCTCTGTCGGGCTCTACTGGGCTCTGTCGGGCTCTGTCGGGCTCTGTCGGGCCCTGTCGGGCTCTGTCGGGCCCTGTCGGGCCCTGTCGGGCTCTGTCGGGCTCTGTCGGGCTCTGTCGGACTCTACTGGGCTCTGTCGGGCTCTGTCGGGCTCTGTCGGGCTCTGTCGGGCTCTACTGGGCCCTGTCGGGCTCTGTCGGGCTCTGTCGGGCTCTGTCGGGCTCTACTGGGCCCTGTCGGGCTCTGTCGGGCTCTGTGGGGCCCTGTCGGGCTCTGTCGGGCTCTGTCGGGCTCTGTCGGGCCCTGTCGGGCTCTGTCGGGCCCTGTCGGGCCCTGTCGGGCTCTGTCGGGCTCTGTCGGGCCCTGTCGGGCTCTGTCGGGCTCTGTCGGGCTCTGTCGGGCTCTACTGGGCTCTGTCGGGCCCTGTCGGTCTCTGTGGGGCCCTGTCGGGCTCTGTCGGGCTCTGTCGGGCTCTGTCGGGCCCTGTCGGGCTCTGTCGGGCCCTGTCGGGCTCTGTCGGGCTCTGTCGGGCCCTGTCGGGCTCTGTCGGGCTCTACTGGGCTCTGTCGGGCTCTGTCGGGCTCTACTGGGCCCTGTCGGGCTCTGTCGGGCTCTGTCGGGCCCTGTCGGGCTCTGTCGGGCTCTGTCGTGCCCTGTCGGGCTCTGTCGGGCTCTGTCGGGTCCTGTCGGGCTCTGTCGGTCTCTGTCGGGCTCTGTCGGGCTCTACTGGGCCCTGTCGGGCTCTGTCGGGCTCTGTCGGGCCCTGTCGGGCTCTGTCGGGCTCTGTCGGGCCCTGTCGGGCTCTGTCGGGCTCTACTGGGCCCTGTCGGGCCCTGTCGGGCCCTGTCGGGCTCTGTCGGGCTCTGTCGGGCTCTGTCGGGCTCTACTGGGCTCTACTGGGCTCTGTCGGGCTCTACTGGGCCCTGTCGGGCTCTGTCGGGCTCTGTCGGGCCCTGTCGGGCCCTGTCGGGCCCTGTCGGGCCCTGTCGGGCTCTGTCGGGCTCTGTCGGGCCCTGTCGGGCTCTGTCGGGCCCTGTCGGGCTCTGTCGGGCTCTGTCGGGCCCTGTCGGGCTCTGTCGGGCTCTACTGGGCTCTGTCGGGCTCTGTCGGGCTCTACTGGGCCCTGTCGGGCTCTGTCGGGCCCTGTCGGGCTCTGTCGTGCCCTGTCGGGCTCTGTCGGGCTCTGTCGGGCCCTGTCGGGCTCTATCGGGCCCTGTCGGGCTCTGTCGGGCTCTGTCGGGCTCTGTCGGGCTCTGTCGGGCTCTGTCGGGCTCTACTGAGCCCTGTCGGGCTCTGTCGGGCTCTGTCGGGCCCTGTCGGGCTCTGTCGGGCTCTGTCGGGCCCTGTCGGGCTCTGTCGGGCTCTACTGGACCCTGTCGGGCCCTGTCGGGCCCTGTCGGGCTCTGTCGGGCTCTGTCGGGCTCTGTCGGGCTCTACTGGGCTCTACTGGGCTCTGTCGGGCTCTACTGGGCCCTGTCGGGCCCTGTCGGGCTCTGTCGGGCTCTGTCGGGCCCTGTCGGGCCCTGTCGGGCTCTGTCGGGCTCTGTCGGGCTCTATCAGGCTCTACTGGGCCCTGTCGGGCCCTGTCGGGCTCTGTCGGGCCCTGTCGGGCCCTGTCGGGCTCTGTCGGGCTCTGTCGGGCTCTGTCGGGCTCTACTGGGCCCTGTCGGGCTCTGTCGGGCTCTGTCGGGCTCTGTCGGGCTCTACTGGGCCCTGTCGGGCTCTGTCGGGCTCTGTCGGGCCCTGTCGGGCCCTGTCAGGCTCTGTCAGGTTCTGTCGGGCTCTACTGGGCTCTACTGGGCTCTGTCGGGCTCTTTCGGGCTCTACTGGGCCCTGTCGGGCCCTGTCGGGCCCTGTCGGGCTCTGTCGGGCCCTGTCGGGCCCTGTCGGGCTCTGTCGGGCTCTGTCGGGCCCTGTCGGGCTCTGTCGGGCTCTGTCGGGCTCTGTCGGGCTCTACTGGGCTCTACTGGGCTCTGTCGGGCTCTGTCGGGCAATGTCGGGCGCTGTCGGGCCCTGTCGGGCTCTGTCGGGCCCTGTCGGGCTCTGTCGGGCTCTGTCGGGCTCTGTCGGGCTCTACTGGGCTCTACTGGGCTCTGTCGGGCTCTACTGGGCCCTGTCGGGCTCTGTCGGGCTCTGTCGGGCCCTGTCGGGCCCTGTCGGGCCCTGTCGGGCCCTGTCGGGCTCTGTCGGGCTCTGTCGGGCCCTGTCGGGCTCTGTCGGGCCCTGTCGGGCTCTGTCGGGCTCTGTCGGGCCCTGTCGGGCTCTGTCGGGCTCTACTGGGCTCTGTCGGGCTCTGTCGGGCTCTACTGGGCCCTGTCGGGCTCTGTCGGGCCCTGTCGGGCTCTGTCGTGCCCTGTCGGGCTCTGTCGGGCTCTGTCGGGCCCTGTCGGGCTCTATCGGGCCCTGTCGGGCTCTGTCGGGCTCTGTCGGGCTCTGTCGGGCTCTGTCGGGCTCTGTCGGGCTCTACTGAGCCCTGTCGGGCTCTGTCGGGCTCTGTCGGGCCCTGTCGGGCTCTGTCGGGCTCTGTCGGGCCCTGTCGGGCTCTGTCGGGCTCTACTGGACCCTGTCGGGCCCTGTCGGGCCCTGTCGGGCTCTGTCGGGCTCTGTCGGGCTCTGTCGGGCTCTACTGGGCTCTACTGGGCTCTGTCGGGCTCTACTGGGCCCTGTCGGGCCCTGTCGGGCTCTGTCGGGCTCTGTCGGGCCCTGTCGGGCCCTGTCGGGCTCTGTCGGGCTCTGTCGGGCTCTATCAGGCTCTACTGGGCCCTGTCGGGCCCTGTCGGGCTCTGTCGGGCCCTGTCGGGCCCTGTCGGGCTCTGTCGGGCTCTGTCGGGCTCTGTCGGGCTCTACTGGGCCCTGTCGGGCTCTGTCGGGCTCTGTCGGGCTCTGTCGGGCTCTACTGGGCCCTGTCGGGCTCTGTCGGGCTCTGTCGGGCCCTGTCGGGCCCTGTCAGGCTCTGTCAGGTTCTGTCGGGCTCTACTGGGCTCTACTGGGCTCTGTCGGGCTCTTTCGGGCTCTACTGGGCCCTGTCGGGCCCTGTCGGGCCCTGTCGGGCTCTGTCGGGCCCTGTCGGGCCCTGTCGGGCTCTGTCGGGCTCTGTCGGGCCCTGTCGGGCTCTGTCGGGCTCTGTCGGGCTCTGTCGGGCTCTACTGGGCTCTACTGGGCTCTGTCGGGCTCTGTCGGGCAATGTCGGGCGCTGTCGGGCCCTGTCGGGCTCTGTCGGGCCCTGTCGGGCTCTGTCGGGCTCTGTCGGGCTCTACTGGGCTCTGTCGGGCTCTGTCGGGCTCTGTCGGGCTCTGTCGGGCTCTGTCGGGCTCTACTGGGCCCTGTCGGGCTCTGTCGGGCTCTGTCGGGCCCTGTCGGGCTCTGTCGGGCCCTGTCGGGCTCTGTCGGGCTCTGTCGGGCTCTGTCGGGCTCTACTGGGCCCTGTCGGGCTCTGTCGGGCTCTACTGGGCTCTGTCGGGCTCTGTCGGGCTCTGTCGGGCCCTGTCGGGTTCTGTCGGGCTCTGTCGGGCTCTACTGGGCCCTGTCGGGCGCTGTCGGGCTCTGTCGGGCTCTGTCGGGCTCTACTGGGCCCTGTGGGGCCCTGTCGGGCTCTGTCGGGCTCTGTCAGGCTCTGTCAGGCTCAACTGGTCTCTGTCGGGCTCTGTCGGGTTCTGTCGGGCTCTGTCGGGCTCTCTCGGGCTCTGTCGGGCTCTACTGGGCTCTACTGGGCTCTGTCGGGCTCTGTCGGTCTCTACTGGGTCCTGTCGGGCTCTGTCGGGCTCTGTCGGGCCCTGTCGGACCCTGTCGGGCTCTGTCGGGCTCTGTCGGGCTCTGTCGGGTTCTGTCGGGCTCTGTCGGGCTCTGTCGGGCTCTGTCGGGCTCTGTCGGGCTCTTCTGGGCCCTTTCGGGCCCTGTCGGGCTCTGTCGGACTCTGTCGGGCTCTGTCGGGCTCTACTGGGCCCTGTCGGGCCCTGTCGGGCCCTGTTGGGCTCTGTCGGGCTCTGTCGGGCTCTGTCGGGCTCTACTGGACTCTGTCGGGCTCTGTCGGGTTCTGTCGGGCTCTGTCGGGCTCTGTCGGGCTCTACTGGGCTCTGTCGGGCCCTGTCGGGCCCTGTCGGGCTCTGTCGGGCCCTGTCGGGCTCTGTCGGGCTCTGTCGGGCTCTGTCGGGCCCTGTCGGGCCCTGTCGGGCTCTGTCGGGCTCTGTCGGTCCCTGTCGGGCTCTGTCGGGCTCTGTCGGGCTCTGTCGGGCTCTACTGGGCTCTACTGGGCTCTGTCGGGCTCTGTCGGGCTCTACTGGGCCCTGTCGGGCCCTGTCGGGCTCTGTCGGTCCCTGTCGGGCTCTGTCGGGCTCTGTCGGGCTCTGTCGGGCCCTGTCGGGCTCTGTCGGGCTCTGTCGGGCTCTGTCGGGCTCTACTGGGCCCTGTCGGGCTCTGTCGGGCTCTACTGGGCCCTGTCGGGCCCTGTCGGGCTCTGTCGGGCTCTGTCGGGCCCTGTCGGGCTCTGTCGGGCTCTGTCGGGCTGTGTCGGGCTCTGTCGGGCTCTACTGGGCTCTACTGGGCTCTGTCGGGCTCTGTCGGGCTCTGTCGGGCTCTACTGGGCCCTGTTTGGCCCTGTCGGGCTCTGTCGGGCTCTGTCGGGCTCTGTCGGGCCCTGTCGGGCTCTGTCGGGCTCTGTCGGGCCCTGTCGGGCTCTGTCGGGCCCTGTCGGGCTCTGTCGGGCTCTGTCGTGCCCTGTCGGGACCTGTCGGGCTCTGTCGGGCCCTGTCGGGCTCTGTCGGGCTCTGTCGGGCCCTGTCGTGCTCTGTCGGGCTCTGTCGGGCTCTGTCGGGCTCTACTGGGCCCTGTCGGGCCCTGTCGGGCTCTGTCGGGCTCTGTCGGGCCCTGTCGGGCCCTGTCGGGCTCTGTCGGGCCCTGTCGGGCTGTGTCGGGCTCTGTCGGGCTCTGTCGGGCTCTACTGGGCTCTGTCGGGCTCTGTCGGGCTCTGTCGGGCTCTGTCGGGCTCTACTGGGCCCTGTCGGGCTCTGTCGGGCTCTGTCGGGCCCTGTCGGGCTCTGTCGGGCTCTGTCGGGCTCTGTCGGGCTCTACTGGGCCCTGTCGGGCTCTGTCGGGCTCTACTGGGCTCTGTCGGGCTCTGTCGGGCTCTGTCGGGCCCTGTCGTGCTCTGTCGGGCTCTGTCGGGCTCTGTCGGGCTCTACTGGGCCCTGTCGGGCCCTGTCGGGCTCTGTCGGGCTCTGTCGGGCTCTACTGGGCTCTGTCGGGCCCTGTCGGGCCCTGTCGGGCTCTGTCGGGCCCTGTCGGGCCCTGTCGGGCTCTGTCGGGCTCTGTCGGGCTCTACTGGGCTCTGTCGGGCTCTGTCGGGCTCTGTCGGGCCCTGTCGGGCTCTGTCGGGCCCTGTCGGGCCCTGTCGGGCTCTGTCGGGCTCTGTCGGGCTCTGTCGGACTCTACTGGGCTCTGTCGGGCTCTGTCGGGCTCTGTCGGGCTCTGTCGGGCTCTACTGGGCCCTGTCGGGCTCTGTCGGGCTCTGTCGGGCTCTGTCGGGCTCTACTGGGCCCTGTCGGGCTCTGTCGGGCTCTGTGGGGCCCTGTCGGGCTCTGTCGGGCTCTGTCGGGCTCTGTCGGGCCCTGTCGGGCTCTGTCGGGCCCTGTCGGGCCCTGTCGGGCTCTGTCGGGCTCTGTCGGGCCCTGTCGGGCTCTGTCGGGCTCTGTCGGGCTCTGTCGGGCTCTACTGGGCTCTGTCGGGCCCTGTCGGTCTCTGTGGGGCCCTGTCGGGCTCTGTCGGGCTCTGTCGGGCTCTGTCGGGCCCTGTCGGGCTCTGTCGGGCCCTGTCGGGCTCTGTCGGGCTCTGTCGGGCCCTGTCGGGCTCTGTCGGGCTCTACTGGGCTCTGTCGGGCTCTGTCGGGCTCTACTGGGCCCTGTCGGGCTCTGTCGGGCTCTGTCGGGCCCTGTCGGGCTCTGTCGGGCTCTGTCGTGCCCTGTCGGGCTCTGTCGGGCTCTGTCGGGTCCTGTCGGGCTCTGTCGGTCTCTGTCGGGCTCTGTCGGGCTCTACTGGGCCCTGTCGGGCTCTGTCGGGCTCTGTCGGGCCCTGTCGGGCTCTGTCGGGCTCTGTCGGGCCCTGTCGGGCTCTGTCGGGCTCTACTGGGCCCTGTCGGGCCCTGTCGGGCCCTGTCGGGCTCTGTCGGGCTCTGTCGGGCTCTGTCGGGCTCTACTGGGCTCTACTGGGCTCTGTCGGGCTCTACTGGGCCCTGTCGGGCTCTGTCGGGCTCTGTCGGGCCCTGTCGGGCCCTGTCGGGCCCTGTCGGGCCCTGTCGGGCTCTGTCGGGCTCTGTCGGGCCCTGTCGGGCTCTGTCGGGCCCTGTCGGGCTCTGTCGGGCTCTGTCGGGCCCTGTCGGGCTCTGTCGGGCTCTACTGGGCTCTGTCGGGCTCTGTCGGGCTCTACTGGGCCCTGTCGGGCTCTGTCGGGCCCTGTCGGGCTCTGTCGTGCCCTGTCGGGCTCTGTCGGGCTCTGTCGGGCCCTGTCGGGCTCTATCGGGCCCTGTCGGGCTCTGTCGGGCTCTGTCGGGCTCTGTCGGGCTCTGTCGGGCTCTGTCGGGCTCTACTGAGCCCTGTCGGGCTCTGTCGGGCTCTGTCGGGCCCTGTCGGGCTCTGTCGGGCTCTACTGGGCCCTGTCGGGCTCTGTCGGGCTCTACTGGACCCTGTCGGGCCCTGTCGGGCCCTGTCGGGCTCTGTCGGGCTCTGTCGGGCTCTGTCGGGCTCTACTGGGCTCTACTGGGCTCTGTCGGGCTCTACTGGGCCCTGTCGGGCCCTGTCGGGCTCTGTCGGGCTCTGTCGGGCCCTGTCGGGCCCTGTCGGGCTCTGTCGGGCTCTGTCGGGCTCTATCAGGCTCTACTGGGCCCTGTCGGGCCCTGTCGGGCTCTGTCGGGCCCTGTCGGGCCCTGTCGGGCTCTGTCGGGCTCTGTCGGGCTCTGTCGGGCTCTACTGGGCCCTGTCGGGCTCTGTCGGGCTCTGTCGGGCTCTGTCGGGCTCTACTGGGCCCTGTCGGGCTCTGTCGGGCTCTGTCGGGCCCTGTCGGGCCCTGTCAGGCTCTGTCAGGTTCTGTCGGGCTCTACTGGGCTCTACTGGGCTCTGTCGGGCTCTTTCGGGCTCTACTGGGCCCTGTCGGGCCCTGTCGGGCCCTGTCGGGCTCTGTCGGGCCCTGTCGGGCCCTGTCGGGCTCTGTCGGGCTCTGTCGGGCCCTGTCGGGCTCTGTCGGGCTCTGTCGGGCTCTGTCGGGCTCTACTGGGCTCTACTGGGCTCTGTCGGGCTCTGTCGGGCAATGTCGGGCGCTGTCGGGCCCTGTCGGGCTCTGTCGGGCCCTGTCGGGCTCTGTCGGGCTCTGTCGGGCTCTACTGGGCTCTGTCGGGCTCTGTCGGGCTCTGTCGGGCTCTGTCGGGCTCTGTCGGGCTCTACTGGGCCCTGTCGGGCTCTGTCGGGCTCTGTCGGGCCCTGTCGGGCTCTGTCGGGCCCTGTCGGGCTCTGTCGGGCTCTGTCGGGCTCTGTCGGGCTCTACTGGGCCCTGTCGGGCTCTGTCGGGCTCTACTGGGCTCTGTCGGGCTCTGTCGGGCTCTGTCGGGCCCTGTCGGGTTCTGTCGGGCTCTGTCGGGCTCTACTGGGCCCTGTCGGGCGCTGTCGGGCTCTGTCGGGCTCTGTCGGGCTCTACTGGGCCCTGTGGGGCCCTGTCGGGCTCTGTCGGGCTCTGTCAGGCTCTGTCAGGCTCAACTGGTCTCTGTCGGGCTCTGTCGGGTTCTGTCGGGCTCTGTCGGGCTCTCTCGGGCTCTGTCGGGCTCTACTGGGCTCTACTGGGCTCTGTCGGGCTCTGTCGGTCTCTACTGGGTCCTGTCGGGCTCTGTCGGGCTCTGTCGGGCCCTGTCGGACCCTGTCGGGCTCTGTCGGGCTCTGTCGGGCTCTGTCGGGTTCTGTCGGGCTCTGTCGGGCTCTGTCGGGCTCTGTCGGGCTCTGTCGGGCTCTTCTGGGCCCTTTCGGGCCCTGTCGGGCTCTGTCGGACTCTGTCGGGCTCTGTCGGG
Source organism: Caloenas nicobarica (assembly GCF_036013445.1). Classification (NCBI taxonomy): domain Eukaryota; kingdom Metazoa; phylum Chordata; class Aves; order Columbiformes; family Columbidae; genus Caloenas; species Caloenas nicobarica. The sequence goes on from NW_027017109.1 coordinate 21,150, forward strand.
CTCTACTGGGCCCTGTCGGGCCCTGTCGGGCCCTGTTGGGCTCTGTCGGGCTCTGTCGGGCTCTGTCGGGCTCTACTGGACTCTGTCGGGCTCTGTCGGGTTCTGTCGGGCTCTGTCGGGCTCTGTCGGGCTCTACTGGGCTCTGTCGGGCCCTGTCGGGCCCTGTCGGGCTCTGTCGGGCCCTGTCGGGCTCTGTCGGGCTCTGTCGGGCTCTGTCGGGCCCTGTCGGGCCCTGTCGGGCTCTGTCGGGCTCTGTCGGTCCCTGTCGGGCTCTGTCGGGCTCTGTCGGGCTCTGTCGGGCTCTACTGGGCTCTACTGGGCTCTGTCGGGCTCTGTCGGGCTCTACTGGGCCCTGTCGGGCCCTGTCGGGCTCTGTCGGTCCCTGTCGGGCTCTGTCGGGCTCTGTCGGGCTCTGTCGGGCCCTGTCGGGCTCTGTCGGGCTCTGTCGGGCTCTGTCGGGCTCTACTGGGCCCTGTCGGGCTCTGTCGGGCTCTACTGGGCCCTGTCGGGCCCTGTCGGGCTCTGTCGGGCTCTGTCGGGCCCTGTCGGGCTCTGTCGGGCTCTGTCGGGCTGTGTCGGGCTCTGTCGGGCTCTACTGGGCTCTACTGGGCTCTGTCGGGCTCTGTCGGGCTCTGTCGGGCTCTACTGGGCCCTGTTTGGCCCTGTCGGGCTCTGTCGGGCTCTGTCGGGCTCTGTCGGGCCCTGTCGGGCTCTGTCGGGCTCTGTCGGGCCCTGTCGGGCTCTGTCGGGCCCTGTCGGGCTCTGTCGGGCTCTGTCGTGCCCTGTCGGGACCTGTCGGGCTCTGTCGGGCCCTGTCGGGCTCTGTCGGGCTCTGTCGGGCCCTGTCGTGCTCTGTCGGGCTCTGTCGGGCTCTGTCGGGCTCTACTGGGCCCTGTCGGGCCCTGTCGGGCTCTGTCGGGCTCTGTCGGGCCCTGTCGGGCCCTGTCGGGCTCTGTCGGGCCCTGTCGGGCTGTGTCGGGCTCTGTCGGGCTCTGTCGGGCTCTACTGGGCTCTGTCGGGCTCTGTCGGGCTCTGTCGGGCTCTGTCGGGCTCTACTGGGCCCTGTCGGGCTCTGTCGGGCTCTGTCGGGCCCTGTCGGGCTCTGTCGGGCTCTGTCGGGCTCTGTCGGGCTCTACTGGGCCCTGTCGGGCTCTGTCGGGCTCTACTGGGCTCTGTCGGGCTCTGTCGGGCTCTGTCGGGCCCTGTCGTGCTCTGTCGGGCTCTGTCGGGCTCTGTCGGGCTCTACTGGGCCCTGTCGGGCCCTGTCGGGCTCTGTCGGGCTCTGTCGGGCTCTACTGGGCTCTGTCGGGCCCTGTCGGGCCCTGTCGGGCTCTGTCGGGCCCTGTCGGGCCCTGTCGGGCTCTGTCGGGCTCTGTCGGGCTCTACTGGGCTCTGTCGGGCTCTGTCGGGCTCTGTCGGGCCCTGTCGGGCTCTGTCGGGCCCTGTCGGGCCCTGTCGGGCTCTGTCGGGCTCTGTCGGGCTCTGTCGGACTCTACTGGGCTCTGTCGGGCTCTGTCGGGCTCTGTCGGGCTCTGTCGGGCTCTACTGGGCCCTGTCGGGCTCTGTCGGGCTCTGTCGGGCTCTGTCGGGCTCTACTGGGCCCTGTCGGGCTCTGTCGGGCTCTGTGGGGCCCTGTCGGGCTCTGTCGGGCTCTGTCGGGCTCTGTCGGGCCCTGTCGGGCTCTGTCGGGCCCTGTCGGGCCCTGTCGGGCTCTGTCGGGCTCTGTCGGGCCCTGTCGGGCTCTGTCGGGCTCTGTCGGGCTCTGTCGGGCTCTACTGGGCTCTGTCGGGCCCTGTCGGTCTCTGTGGGGCCCTGTCGGGCTCTGTCGGGCTCTGTCGGGCTCTGTCGGGCCCTGTCGGGCTCTGTCGGGCCCTGTCGGGCTCTGTCGGGCTCTGTCGGGCCCTGTCGGGCTCTGTCGGGCTCTACTGGGCTCTGTCGGGCTCTGTCGGGCTCTACTGGGCCCTGTCGGGCTCTGTCGGGCTCTGTCGGGCCCTGTCGGGCTCTGTCGGGCTCTGTCGTGCCCTGTCGGGCTCTGTCGGGCTCTGTCGGGTCCTGTCGGGCTCTGTCGGTCTCTGTCGGGCTCTGTCGGGCTCTACTGGGCCCTGTCGGGCTCTGTCGGGCTCTGTCGGGCCCTGTCGGGCTCTGTCGGGCTCTGTCGGGCCCTGTCGGGCTCTGTCGGGCTCTACTGGGCCCTGTCGGGCCCTGTCGGGCCCTGTCGGGCTCTGTCGGGCTCTGTCGGGCTCTGTCGGGCTCTACTGGGCTCTACTGGGCTCTGTCGGGCTCTACTGGGCCCTGTCGGGCTCTGTCGGGCTCTGTCGGGCCCTGTCGGGCCCTGTCGGGCCCTGTCGGGCCCTGTCGGGCTCTGTCGGGCTCTGTCGGGCCCTGTCGGGCTCTGTCGGGCCCTGTCGGGCTCTGTCGGGCTCTGTCGGGCCCTGTCGGGCTCTGTCGGGCTCTACTGGGCTCTGTCGGGCTCTGTCGGGCTCTACTGGGCCCTGTCGGGCTCTGTCGGGCCCTGTCGGGCTCTGTCGTGCCCTGTCGGGCTCTGTCGGGCTCTGTCGGGCCCTGTCGGGCTCTATCGGGCCCTGTCGTGCTCTGTCGGGCTCTGTCGGGCTCTGTCGGGCTCTGTCGGGCTCTGTCGGGCTCTACTGAGCCCTGTCGGGCTCTGTCGGGCTCTGTCGGGCCCTGTCGGGCTCTGTCGGGCTCTGTCGGGCCCTGTCGGGCTCTGTCGGGCTCTACTGGACCCTGTCGGGCCCTGTCGGGCCCTGTCGGGCTCTGTCGGGCTCTGTCGGGCTCTGTCGGGCTCTACTGGGCTCTACTGGGCTCTGTCGGGCTCTACTGGGCCCTGTCGGGCCCTGTCGGGCTCTGTCGGGCTCTGTCGGGCCCTGTCGGGCCCTGTCGGGCTCTGTCGGGCTCTGTCGGGCTCTATCAGGCTCTACTGGGCCCTGTCGGGCCCTGTCGGGCTCTGTCGGGCCCTGTCGGGCCCTGTCGGGCTCTGTCGGGCTCTGTCGGGCTCTGTCGGGCTCTACTGGGCCCTGTCGGGCTCTGTCGGGCTCTGTCGGGCTCTGTCGGGCTCTACTGGGCCCTGTCGGGCTCTGTCGGGCTCTGTCGGGCCCTGTCGGGCCCTGTCAGGCTCTGTCAGGTTCTGTCGGGCTCTACTGGGCTCTACTGGGCTCTGTCGGGCTCTTTCGGGCTCTACTGGGCCCTGTCGGGCCCTGTCGGGCCCTGTCGGGCTCTGTCGGGCCCTGTCGGGCCCTGTCGGGCTCTGTCGGGCTCTGTCGGGCCCTGTCGGGCTCTGTCGGGCTCTGTCGGGCTCTGTCGGGCTCTACTGGGCTCTACTGGGCTCTGTCGGGCTCTGTCGGGCAATGTCGGGCGCTGTCGGGCCCTGTCGGGCTCTGTCGGGCCCTGTCGGGCTCTGTCGGGCTCTGTCGGGCTCTACTGGGCTCTGTCGGGCTCTGTCGGGCTCTGTCGGGCTCTGTCGGGCTCTGTCGGGCTCTACTGGGCCCTGTCGGGCTCTGTCGGGCTCTGTCGGGCCCTGTCGGGCTCTGTCGGGCCCTGTCGGGCTCTGTCGGGCTCTGTCGGGCTCTGTCGGGCTCTACTGGGCCCTGTCGGGCTCTGTCGGGCTCTACTGGGCTCTGTCGGGCTCTGTCGGGCTCTGTCGGGCCCTGTCGGGTTCTGTCGGGCTCTGTCGGGCTCTACTGGGCCCTGTCGGGCGCTGTCGGGCTCTGTCGGGCTCTGTCGGGCTCTACTGGGCCCTGTGGGGCCCTGTCGGGCTCTGTCGGGCTCTGTCAGGCTCTGTCAGGCTCAACTGGTCTCTGTCGGGCTCTGTCGGGTTCTGTCGGGCTCTGTCGGGCTCTCTCGGGCTCTGTCGGGCTCTACTGGGCTCTACTGGGCTCTGTCGGGCTCTGTCGGTCTCTACTGGGTCCTGTCGGGCTCTGTCGGGCTCTGTCGGGCCCTGTCGGACCCTGTCGGGCTCTGTCGGGCTCTGTCGGGCTCTGTCGGGTTCTGTCGGGCTCTGTCGGGCTCTGTCGGGCTCTGTCGGGCTCTGTCGGGCTCTTCTGGGCCCTTTCGGGCCCTGTCGGGCTCTGTCGGACTCTGTCGGGCTCTGTCGGGCTCTACTGGGCCCTGTCGGGCCCTGTCGGGCCCTGTTGGGCTCTGTCGGGCTCTGTCGGGCTCTGTCGGGCTCTACTGGACTCTGTCGGGCTCTGTCGGGTTCTGTCGGGCTCTGTCGGGCTCTGTCGGGCTCTACTGGGCTCTGTCGGGCCCTGTCGGGCCCTGTCGGGCTCTGTCGGGCCCTGTCGGGCTCTGTCGGGCTCTGTCGGGCTCTGTCGGGCCCTGTCGGGCCCTGTCGGGCTCTGTCGGGCCCTGTCGGGCTCTGTCGGGCTCTGTCGGGCTCTGTCGGGCTCTACTGGGCTCTGTCGGGCTCTGTCGGGCCCTGTCGGGCTCTGTCGGGCCCTGTCGGGCTCTGTCGGGCTCTGTCGGGCTCTGTCGGGCTCTACTGGGCTCTGTCGGGCTCTGTCGGGCTCTGTCGGGCTCTACTAGGCCCTGTCGGGCTCTGTCGGGCTCTGTCGGGCCCTGTCGGGCTCTGTCGGGCTCTGTCGGGCTCTACTGGGCCCTGTCGGGCTCTGTCGGGCTCTACTGGGCTCTGTCGGGCTCTGTCGGGCTCTGTCGGGCCCTGTCGGGCTCTGTCGGGCTCTGTCGGGCTCTACTGGGCCCTGTCGGGCGCTGTCGGGCTCTGTCGGGCTCTGTCGGGCTCTGTCGGGCTCTGTCGGGCTCTACTGGGCCCTGTCGGGCCCTGTCGGGCCCTGTCGGGCTCTACTGGGCTCTACTGGGCTCTGTCGGGCTCTTTCGGGCTCTACTGGGCGCTGTCGGGCCCTGTCGGGCCCTGTCGGGCCCTGTCGGGCTCTGTCGGGCCCTGTCGGGCCCTGTCGGGCTCTTTTGGGCTCTGTCGGTCCCTGTCGGGCTCTGTCGGGCTCTGTCGGGCTCTGTCGGGCTCTACTGGGCTCTGTCGGGCTCTGTCGGGCTCTACTGGTCCCTGTCGGGCCCTGTCGGGCCCTGTCGGGCTCTGTCGGGCTCTGTCGGGCTCTACTGGGCTCTACTGGGCTCTGTCGGGCTCTTTCGGGCTCTACTGGGCGCTGTCGGGCCCTGTCGGGCCCTGTCGGGCCCTGTCGGGCTCTGTCGGGCCCTGTCGGGCCCTGTCGGGCTCTGTCGGGCTCTGTCGGTCCCTGTCGGGCTCTGTCGGGCTCTGTCGGGCTCTGTCGGGCTCTACTGGGCTCTACTGGGCTCTGTCGGGCTCTGTCGGGCTCTACTGGGCCCTGTCGGGCCCTCTCGGGCCCTGTCGGGCTCTGTCGGTCCCTGTCGGGCTCTGTCGGGCTCTGTCGGGTTCTGTCGGGCCCTGTCGGGCCCTGTCGGGCTCTGTCGGGCTCTGTCGGGCTCTGTCGGGCTCTACTGGGCCCTGTCGGGCTCTGTCGGGCTCTACTGGGCCCTGTCGGGCTCTTTCGGGCTCTACTGGGCGCTGTCGGGCCCTGTCGGGCCCTGTCGGGCCCTGTCGGGCTCTGTCGAGCCCTGTCGGGCCCTGTCGGGCTCTGTCGGGCTCTGTCGGTCCCTGTCGGGCTCTGTCGGGCTCTGTCGGGCTCTGTCGGGCTCTACTGGGCTCTACTGGGCTCTGTCGGGCTCTGTCGGGCTCTACTGGGCCCTGTCGGGCCCTGTCGGGCCCTGTCGGGCTCTGTCGGTCCCTGTCGGGCTCTGTCGGGCTCTGTCGGGCTCTGTCGGGCCCTGTCGGGCTCTGTCGGGCTCTGTCGGGCTCTGTCGGGCTCTACTGGGCCCTGTCGGGCTCTGTCGGGCTCTACTGGGCCCTGTCGGGCCCTGTCGGGCTCTGTCGGGCTCTGTCGGGCCCTGTCGGGCTCTGTCGGGCTCTGTCGGGCTGTGTCGGGCTCTGTCGGGCTCTACTGGGCTCTACTGGGCTCTGTCGGGCTCTGTCGGGCTCTGTCGGGCTCTACTGGGCCCTGTTTGGCCCTGTCGGGCTCTGTCGGGCTCTGTCGGGCCCTGTCGGGCTCTGTCGGGCTCTGTCGGGCCCTGTCGGGCTCTGTCGGGCCCTGTCGGGCTCTGTCGGGCTCTGTCGTGCCCTGTCGGGACCTGTCGGGCGCTGTCGGGCTCTGTCGGGCTCTGTCGGGCTCTGTCGGGCTCTGTCGGGCTCTGTCGGGCTCTACTGGGCCCTGTCGGGCCCTGTCGAGCTCTGTCGGGCTCTGTCGGGCTCTGTCGGGCTCTGTCGGGCCCTGTCGGGCTCTGTCGGGCTCTGTCGGGCTCTGTCGGGCTCTACTGGGCTCTGTCGGGCTCTGTCGGGCTCTGTCGGGCTCTGTCGGGCTCTACTGGGCCCTGTCGGGCTCTGTCGGGCTCTGTCGGGCCCTGTCGGGCTCTGTCGGGCTCTGTCGGGCTCTGTCGGGCTCTACTGGGCCCTGTCGGGCTCTGTCGGGCTCTACTGGGCTCTGTCGGGCTCTGTCGGGCTCTGTCGGGCTCTACTGGGCTCTGCCGGGCCCTGTCGGGCCCTGTCGGGCTCTGTCGGGCCCTGTCGGGCCCTGTCGGGCTCTGTCGGGCTCTGTCGGGCTCTACTGGGCTCTGTCGGGCTCTGTCGGGCTCTGTCGGGCTCTACTGGGCCCTGTCGGGCTCTGTCGGGCTCTCTCGGGCCCTGTCGGGCCCTGTCGGGCTCTGTCGGGCTCTGTCGGGCTCTGTCGGACTCTACTGGGCTCTGTCGGGCTCTGTCGGGCTCTGTCGGGCTCTGTCGGGCTCTACTGGGCCCTGTCGGGCTCTGTCGGGCTCTGTGGGGCCCTGTCGGGCTCTGTCGGGCTCTGTCGGGCTCTGTCGGGCCCTGTCGGGCTCTGTCGGGCCCTGTCGGGCCCTGTCGGGCTCTTTCGGGCTCTGTCGGGCCCTGTCGGGCTCTGTCGGGCTCTGTCGGGCTCTGTCGGGCTCTACTGGGCTCTGTCGGGCCCTGTCGGTCTCTGTGGGGCCCTGTCGGGCTCTGTCGGGCTCTGTCGGGCCCTGTCGGCCTCTGACGGGCCCTGTCGGGCTCTGTCGGGCTCTGTCGGGCCCTGTCGGGCTCTGTCGGGCTCTACTGGGCTCTGTCGGGCTCTGTCGGGCTCTGTCGGGCTCTGTCGGGCCCTGTCGGGCTCTGTCGGGCTCTGTCGTGCCCTGTCGGGCTCTGTCGGGCTCTGTCGGGTCCTGTCGGGCTCTATCGGGCCCTGTCGGGCTCTGTCGGGCTCTGTCGGGCTCTGTCGGGCTCTGTCGGGCTCTACTGGGCCCTGTCGGGCTCTGTCGGGCTCTGTCGGGCTCTGTCGGGCTCTGTCGGGCTCTGTCGGGCCCTGTCGGGCTCTGTCGGGCTCTACTGGGCCCTGTCGGGCCCTGTCGGGCCCTGTCGGGCTCTGTCGGGCTCTGTCGGGCTCTGTCGGGCTCTACTGGGCTCTACTGGGCTCTGTCGGGCTCTACTGGGCCCTGTCGGGCCCTGTCGGGCTCTGTCGGGCTCTGTCGGGCCCTGTCGGGCCCTGTCGGGCCCTGTCGGGCTCTGTCGGGCCCTGTCGGGCCCTGTCGGGCTCTGTCGGGCCCTGTCGGGCCCTGTCGGGCTCTGTCGGGCCCTGTCGGGCTCTGTCGGGCTCTACTGGGCTCTGTCGGGCTCTGTCGGGCTCTACTGGGCCCTGTCGGGCTCTGTCGGGCCCTGTCGGGCCCTGTCGGGCTCTGTCGGGCTCTGTCGTGCCCTGTCGGGCTCTGTCGGGCTCTGTCGGGCCCTGTCGGGCCCTGTCGGGCTCTGTCGGGCTCTGTCGGGCTCTGTCGGGCTCTGTCGGGCTCTACTGGGCCCTGTCGGGCTCTGTCGGGCTCTACTGGGCTCTGTCGGGCTCTGTCGGGCTCTGTCGGGCCCTGTCGGGCTCTGTCGGGCTCTGTCGGGCTCTACTGGGCCCTGTCGGGCGCTGTCGGGCTCTGTCGGGCTCTGTCGGGCTCTGTCGGGCCCTGTCGGGCTCTGTCGGGCTCTGTCGGGCTCTACTGGGCCCTGTCGGGCTCTGTCGGGCTCTGTCGGGCCCTGTCGGGCCCTGTCGGGCTCTGTGCAGGCTCTGTCGGGCTCTGTCGGGCTCTACTGGGCCCTGTCGGGCCCTGTCGGGCCCTGTCGGGCTCTACTGGGCTCTACTGGGCTCTGTCGGGCTCTTTCGGGCTCTACTGGGCGCTGTCGGGCCCTGTCGGGCCCTGTCGGGCCCTGTCGGGCTCTGTCGGGCCCTGTCGGGCCCTGTCGGGCTCTTTTGGGCTCTGTCGGTCCCTGTCGGGCTCTGTCGGGCTCTGTCGGGCTCTGTCGGGCTCTACTGGGCTCTACTGGGCTCTGTCGGGCTCTGTCGGGCTCTACTGGGCCCTGTCGGGCCCTGTCGGGCCCTGTCGGGCTCTGTCGGGCTCTGTCGGGCTCTACTGGGCTCTACTGGGCTCTGTCGGGCTCTTTCGGGCTCTACTGGGCGCTGTCGGGCCCTGTCGGGCCCTGTCGGGCTCTGTCGGGCTCTACTGGGCCCTGTCGGGCCCTGTCGGGCCCTGTCGGGCTCTGTCGGGCTCTGTCGGGCTCTACTGGGCTCTACTGGGCTCTGTCGGGCTCTACTGGGCCCTGTCGGGCCCTGTCGGGCTCTGTCGGGCTCTGTCGGGCCCTGTCGGGCCCTGTCGGGCTCTGTCGGGCTCTGTCGGGCTCTATCAGGCTCTACTGGGCCCTGTCGGGCCCTGTCGGGCTCTGTCGGGCCCTGTCGGGCTCTGTCGGGCCCTGTCGGGCCCTGTCGGGCTCTGTCGGGCTCTGTCGGGCTCTGTCGGGCTCTACTGGGCCCTGTCGGGCTCTGTCGGGCTCTGTCGGGCTCTGTCGGGCTCTGTCGGGCTCTACTGGGCCCTGTCGGGCTCTGTCGGGCTCTGTCGGGCCCTGTCGGGCCCTGTCAGGCTCTGTCAGGTTCTGTCGGGCTCTACTGGGCTCTACTGGGCTCTGTCGGGCTCTTTCGGGCTCTACTGGGCCCTGTCGGGCCCTGTCGGGCCCTGTCGGCCTCTGTCGGGCCCTGTCGGGCCCTGTCGGGCTCTGTCGGGCTCTGTCGGGCCCTGTCGGGCTCTGTCGGGCTCTGTCGGGCTCTGTCGGGCTCTACTGGGCTCTACTGGGCTCTGTCGGGCTCTGTCGGGCTCTGTCGGGCGCTGTCGGGCCCTGTCGGGCTCTGTCGGGCCCTGTCGGGCTCTGTCGGGCTCTGTCGGGCTCTGTCGGGCTCTACTGGGCTCTGTCGGGCTCTGTCGGGCTCTGTCGGGCTCTGTCGGGCTCTACTGGGCCCTGTCGGGCTCTGTCGGGGTCTGTCGGGCCCTGTCGGGCTCTGTCGGGCCCTGTCGGGCTCTGTCGGGCTCTGTCGGGCTCTGTCGGGCTCTACTGGGCCCTGTCGGGCTCTGTCGGGCTCTACTGGGCTCTGTCGGGTTCTGTCGGGCTCTGTCGGGCCCTGTCGGGCTCTGTCGGGCTCTGTCGGGCTCTGTCGGGCTCTGTCGGGCTCTACTGGGCCCTGTCGGGCGCTGTCGGGCTCTGTCGGGCTCTGTCGGGCTCTGTCGGGCCCTGTCGGGCTCTGTCGGGCTCTGTCGGGCTCTGTCGGGCTCTACTGGGCCCTGTCGGGCTCTGTCGGGGTCTGTCGGGCCCTGTCGGGCCCTGTCGGGCTCTGTCAGGCTCTGTCGGGCTCTGTCGGGCTCTACTGGGCCCTGTCGGGCCCTGTCGGGCTCTACTGGGCTCTACTGGGCTCTGTCGGGCTCTTTCGGTCTCTACTGGGCGCTGTCGGGCCCTGTCGGGCCCTGTCGGGCCCTGTCGGGCTCTGTCGGGCCCTGTCGGGCCCTGTCGGGCTCTGTCGGGCTCTGTCGGTCCCTGTCGGGCTCTGTCGGGCTCTGTCGGGCTCTGTCGGGCTCTACTGGGCTCTACTGGGCTCTGTCGGGCTCTGTCGGGCTCTACTGGGCCCTGTCGGGCCCTGTCGGGCCCTGTCGGGCTCTGTCGCGCTCTACTGGGCTCTACTGGGCTCTGTCGGGCTCTGTTGGGCTCTACTGGGCCCTGTCGGGCCCTGTCGGGCCCTGTCGGGCTCTGTCGGGCTCTGTCGGGCTCTACTGGGCTCTACTGGGCTCTGTCGGGCTCTGTGGGGCCCTGTCGGGCTCTGTCGGGCCCTGTCGGGCCCTGTCGGGCTCTGTCGGTCCCTGTCGGGCTCTGTCGGGCTCTGTCGGGCTCTGTCGGGCTCTACTGGGCCCTGTCGGGCTCTGTCAGGCTCTGTCGGGCTCTGTCGGGCCCTGTCGGGCTCTGTCGGGATCTGTCGGGCCCTGTCGGGCTCTATCGGGCTCTACTGGGCCCTGTCGGGCCCTGTCGGGCTCTG
>NW_027017110.1:0-31050 GCF_036013445.1 Caloenas nicobarica
AGCCCGACAGAGCCCGACAGGGCCCGACAGAGCCCGACAGAGCCCGACAGGGCCTGACATGGCCCGACAGAGCCCGACAGAGCCCGACAGGCCCGACAGAGCCCGACAGAGCCCGACAGGGCCCAGTAGAGCCCGACAGAGCCCGACAGAGCCCAGTAGAGCCCGACAGAGCCCGACAGAGCCCGACGGAGCCCGACAGGGCCCGGACAGAGCCCGACAGGGCCCGACAGGGCCCGACAGAGCCCGACAGAGCCCGACAGGGCCCAGTAGAGCCAGACAGAGCCCGACAGAGCCCGACAGAGCCCGACAGAGCCCAGTAGAGCCCGACAGAGCCCGACAGAGCCCGACAGAGCCCAATAGAGCCCGACAGAGCCCGACAGGGCCCGACAGAACCCGACAGGGCCCAGTAGAGCCCGACAGAGCCCGACAGAGCCCAGTAGAGCCCAGTAGAGCCCGACAGAGCCCGACAGAGCCCGACAGAGCCCGACAGAACCCGACAGAGCCCGACAGAGACCAGTTGAGCCCGAAAGAGCCCGACAGAGCCCGACAGAGCCCGACAGGGCCCGACAGGGCCCAGAAGAGCCCGATAGAGCCCGACAGAGCCCGACAGGGCCCAGTAGAGCCCGACAGAGCCGAGAGGGCCCGACAGAGCCCGACAGAGCCCGAAAGAGCCCGACAGAGCCGAGAGGGCCCGACAGAGCCCGACAGAGCCCGACAGAGCCCGACAGGGCCCGACAGAGCCCGACAGAGCCCGACAGGGCCCAGTAGAGCCCGACAGAGCCCGACAGAGCCCGACAGAGCCCGACAGGGCCCGACAGAGCCCGACAGAGCCCAACAGGGCCCGACAGGGCCCGACAGGGCCCAGTAGACCCCGACAGAGCCCGACAGAGCCCGACAGGGCACGACAGGGCCCGACAGAGCCCAGTAGAGCCCGACAGAGCCCGACAGAGCCCGACAGAGCCCGACAGAGCCCGACAGGTCCCGACAGGGCCCAGTAGAGCCCGACAGAGCCCGACAGAGCCCGACAGAGCCCGACAGGGCCCAGTAGAGCCCGACAGAGCCCGACAGAGCCCGACAGAACCCATCAGAGCCCGACAGAGCCCGACAGAGCGCGACAGAGCCCGACAGAGTCCGACAGGGCCCAGTAGAGCCCGACAGAGCCCGACAGAGCCCGACAGAGCCCGACAGGGCCCGACAGAGCCCGACAGAGCCCGACTAGAGCCCGACAGGGCCCGACAGGGCCCAGTAGAGCCCGACAGAGCCGAGAGGGCCCGACAGAGCCCGACAGAGCCCGAAAGAGCCCGACAGAGCCGAGAGGGCCCGACAGAGCCCGACAGAGCCCGACAGAGCCCGACAGGGCCCGACAGAGCCCGACAGAGCCCGACAGGGCCCAGTAGAGCCCGACAGAGCCCGACAGAGCCCGACAGAACCCGACAGGGCCCAGTAGAGCCCGACAGAGCCCGACAGAGCCCGACAGAGCCCGACAGGGCCCGACAGAGCCCGACAGAGCCCGACAGAGCCCGACAGCGCCCGACAGGGCCCAGTAGAGCCCAACAGAGCCCGACAGAGCCCGACAGAGCCCGACAGAGCCCAGTAGAGCCCGACAGAGCCCGACAGAGCCCGACAGAGCCCGACAGGGCCCGACAGCGCCCGACAGAGCCCGACAGGGCCCGACAGGGCCCGACAGAGCCCGACAGGGCCCAGTAGAGCCCGAAAGAGCCCGACAGAGCCCAGTAGAGCCCAGTAGAGCCCGACAGGGCCCGACAGGGCCCAACAGGGCCCAGTAGAGCCCGACAGAGCCTGACAGAGCCCGACAGGGCCCGACAGGGCCCGACAGAGCCCGACAGAGCCCGACAGGGCCCAGTAGAGCCCGACAGAGCCCGACAGAGCCCAGTAGAGCCCGACAGAGCCCGACAGGGCCCAGTAGAGCCCGACAGAGCCCGACAGAGCCCGACAGGGCCCGACAGGGCCCGACAGAGCCCGACAGGGCCCGACAGAGCCCGACAGGGCCCGACAGAGCCCGACAGAGCCCGACAGGGCCCAGTAGAGCCCGACAGAGACCGACAGAGCCCAACAGAGCCCAGACAGAGCCCAGTAGAGCCCGACAGAGCCCGACAGAGCCCGACAGGGCCCGACAGAGCCCGACAGAGCCCGACAGAGCCCGACAGGGCCCAGTAGAGCCCAGTAGAGCCTGACAGGGCCCGACAGGGCCCGACAGGGCCCAGTAGAGCCCGACAGAGCCCGACAGAGCCTGACAGAGCCCGACAGGGACCGACAGGGCCCGACAGAGCCCGACAGAGCCCGACAGAGCCCGACAGAGCCCAGTAGAGCCCAGTAGAGCCCGACAGGCCCGACAGAGCCTGACAGAGCCCGACAGGGACCGACAGGGCCCGACAGAGCCCAGTAGAGCCCGACAGAACCCGACAGAGCCCGACAGAGCCCGACAGGGCCCAGTAGAGCCCAGTAGAGCCCGACAGAGCCCAGTAGAGCCCGACAGAGCCCGACAGAGCCCGACAGAGCCCGACAGGGCCCGACAGGGCCCGACAGAGCCCGACAGAGCCCGACAGGGCCCGACAGAGCCTGACAGAGCCCGACAGGGCCCAGTAGAGCCCGACAGAGCCCGACAGAGCCCGACAGAGCCCAGTAGAGCCCGACAGAGCCCGAGAGAGCCCGACAGAGCCCGACAGAGCCCGACAGGGCCCGACAGAGCCCGACAGAGCCCGACAGAGCCCGACAGGGCCCGACAGAGCCCGACAGAGCCCGACAGGGCCCAGTAGAGCCCGACAGAGCCCGACAGAGCCCGACAGGGCCCGACAGGGCCCGACAGGGCCCGACAGAGCCCCGTAGAGCCCGACAGAGCCCGACAGAGCTCGACAGAGCCCGACAGAGCCCGACAGGGCCCGACAGGGCCCAGTAGAGCCCGACAGAGCCCGACAGAGCCCGACAGAGCCCGACAGGGCCCGACAGAGCCCGACAGAGCCCGACAGAGCCCGACAGGGCCCAGTAGAGCCCGACAGAGCCCGACAGAGCCCGACAGAACCCGTCAGAGCCCGACAGAGCCCGACAGAGCCCGACAGAGCCCCGACAGAGCCCGACAGGGCCCAGTAGAGCCCGACAGAGCCCGACAGAGCCCGACAGAGCCCGACAGGGCCCGACAGAGCCCGACAGAGCCCGAAAGAGCCCGACAGGGCCCGACAGGGCCCAGTAGAGCCCGACAGAGCCGAGAGGGCCCGACAGAGCCCGACAGAGCCCGACAGAGCCCGACAGAGCCCGACAGGGCCCGACAGAGCCCGACAGGGCCCAGTAGAGCCCGACAGAACCCGACAGAGCCCGACAGAGCCCAACAGAGCCCGGTAGAGCCCGACAGAGCCCGACAGGGCCCGACAGGGCCCGAGAGAGCCCAGTAGAGCCCGACAGAGCCCGACAGAGCCCAGTAGAGCCCAGTAGAGCCCGACAGAGCCCGACAGAGCCCGACAGAGCCCGACAGGGCCCGACAGAGCCCGACAGAGCCCGACAGGGCTTGACAGAGCCCGACAGGGCCCGACAGGGCCCAGTAGATCCCGACAGAGCCCGACAGAGCCCAGTAGAGCCCAGTAGAGCCCGACAGGGCCCGACAGGGCCCGACAGGGCCCAGTAGAGCCCGACAGAGCCCGACAGAGCCTGACAGAGCCCGACAGGGACCGACAGGGCCTGACAGAGCCCGACAGCGCCCGACAGGGCCCAGTAGAGCCCGACAGAGCCCGACAGAGCCCGACAGAGCCCGACAGGGCCCGACAAGGCCCGACAGAGCCCGACAGAGCCCGACAGGGCCCGACAGAGCCTGACAGAGCCCGACAGGGCCCAGTAGAGCCCGACAGAGCCCGACAGAGCCCGACAGAGCCCGACAGAGCCCGACAGGGCCCGACAGGGCCCAGTAGAGTCCGACAGAGCCCGACAGAGCCCGACAGAGCCCGACAGAGCCCGACAGAGCCCGACAGGGCCCAGTAGAGCCCGACAGAGCCCGACAGAGCCCGACAGAACCCGTCAGAGCCCGACAGAGCGCGACAGAGCCCGACAGAGTCCGACAGGGCCCAGTAGAGCCCGACAGAGCCCGACAGAGCCCGACAGAGCCCGACAGGGCCCGACAGAGCCCGACAGAGCCCGACTAGAGCCCGACAGGGCCCGACAGGGCCCAGTAGAGCCCGACAGAGCCGAGAGGGCCCGACAGAGCCCGACAGAGCCCGAAAGAGCCCGACAGAGCCGAGAGGGCCCGACAGAGCCCGACAGAGCCCGACAGAGCCCGACAGGGCCACGACAGAGCCCGACAGAGCCCGACAGGGCCCAGTAGAGCCCGACAGAGCCCGACAGAGCCCGACAGAACCCGACAGGGCCCAGTAGAGCCCGACAGAGCCCGACAGAGCCCGACAGAGCCCGACAGGGCCCGACAGAGCCCGACAGAGCCCGACAGCGCCCGACAGGGCCCAGTAGAGCCCAACAAAGCCCGACAGAGCCCGACAGAGCCCGACAGAGCCCAGTAGAGCCCGAGAGAGCCCGACAGAGCCCGACAGAGCCCGACAGGGCCCGACAGAGCCCGACAGAGCCCGACAGGGCCCAGTAGAGCCCGACAGAGCCCGACAGAGCCCGACAGAGCCCAACAGGGCCCGACAGAGCCCGACGGAGCCCGACAGAGCCCGACAGGGCCCGACAGAGCCCGACAGAGGCCGACAGGGCCCAGTAGAGCCCGACAGAGCCCGACAGAGCCCGACAGAGCCCGACAGAGCCCAGTAGAGCCCGACAGAGCCCGACAGAGCCCGACAGAGCCCGACAGGGCCCGACAGAGCCCGACAGGGCCCGACAGGGCCCGACAGAGCCCGACAGAGCCCGACAGGGCCCAGTAGAGCCCGACAGAGCCCGACAGAGCCCGACAGGGCCCGACAGGGCCCGACAGAGCCCGACAGGGCCCGACAGAGCCCGACAGAGCCCGACAGGGCCCAGTAGAGCCCGACAGAGCCCGACAGAGCCCGACAGAGCCCAACAGAGCCCGACAGAGCCCAGTAGAGCCCGACAGAGCCCGACAGAGCCCGACAGGGCCCGACAGGGCCCGACAGAGCCCGACAGAGCCCGACAGAGCCCGACAGGGCCCAGTAGAGCCCGACAGAGCCCGACAGAGCCCGACAGAGCCCAGTAGAGCCCGACAGAACCCGACAGAGCCCGACAGAGCCCGACAGAGCCCAGTAGAGCCCGACAGAGCCCGCCAGGGCCCGACAGGGCCCGACAGGGCCCAGTAGAGCCCGACAGAGCCCGACAGAGCCCAGTAGAGCCCAGTAGAGCCCGACAGAGCCCGACAGAGCCCGACAGAGCCCGACAGGGCCCGACAGAGCCCGACAGAGCCCGACAGGGGCCCGACAGAGCCCGACCAGGGCCCGACAGGGCCCAGTAGAGCCCGACAGAGCCCGACAGAGCCCAGTAGAGCCCAGTAGAGCCCGACAGGGCCCGACAGGGCCCGACAGGGCCCAGTAGAGCCCGACAGAGCACGACAGAGCCTGACAGAGCCCGACAGGGACCGACAGGGCCCGACAGAGCCCAGTAGAGCCCGACAGAGCCCGACAGAGCCCGACAGAGCCCGACAGGGCCCAGTAGAGCCCAGTAGAGCCCGACAGAGCCCAGTAGAGCCCGACAGAGCCCGACAGAGCCCGACAGAGCCCGACAGGGCCCAGTAGAGCCCGACAGAGCCCGACAGAGCCCGACAGAGCCCGACAGGGCCCGACAGAGCCCGACAGATCCCGACAGAGCCCAGTAGAGCCCGACAGAGCCCGCCAGGGCCCGACAGGGCCCGACAGGGCCCAGTAGAGCCCGACAGAGCCCGACAGGCCCGACAGAGCCCGACAGAGCCCGACAGGGCCCGACAGAGCCCGACAGGGCCCGACAGGGCCCAGTAAAGCCCGACAGAGCCCGACAGAGCCCAATAGAGCCCAGTGGAGCCCGACAGGGCCCGACAGGGCCCGACAGGGCCCAGTAGAGCCCGACAGAGCCCGACAGAGCCTGACAGAGCCCGACAGGGACCGACAGGGCCCGACAGAGCCCAGTAGAGCCCGACAGAGCCCGACAGAGCCCGACAGAGCCCGACAGGGCCCAGTAGAGCCTAGTAGAGCTTGACACAGCCCAGTAGAGCCCGACAGAGCCCGACAGAGCCCGACAGAGCCCGACAGGGCCCGACAGGGCCCGACAGAGCCCGACAGAGCCCGACAGGGCCCGACAGAGCCTGACAGAGCCCGACAGGGCCCAGTAGAGCCCGACAGAGCCCGACAGAGCCCGACAGAGCCCAGTAGAGCCCGACAGAGCCCGACAGAGCCCGACAGAGCCCGACAGGGCCCGACAGAGCCCGAGAGAGCCCGACAGGGCCCGACAGGGCCCGACAGAGCCCGACAGAGCCCGACAGGGCCCAGTAGAGCCCGACAGAGCCCGACAGAGCCCGACAGGGCCCGACAGGGCCCGACAGGGCCCGACAGAGCCCCGTAGAGCCCGACAGAGCCTGACAGAGCCTGACAGAGCCCGACAGGGCCCGACAGGCCCGACAGAGCCCGACAGAGCCCGACAGGGCCCAGTAGAGCCCGACAGAGCCCGACAGAGCCCAGTAGAGCCCGACAGAGCCCGACAGGGCCCAGTAGAGCCCGACAGAGCCCGACAGAGCCCGACAGGGCCCGACAGGGCCCGACAGAGCCCGACAGGGCCCGACAGAGCCCGACAGGGCCCGACAGGGCCCGACAGAGCCCAACAGGGCCCAGTAGAGCCCGACAGAGACCGACAGAGCCCAACAGAGCCCGACAGAGCCCAGTAGAGCCCGACAGAGCCCGACAGAGCCCGACAGGGCCCGACAGAGCCCGACAGAGCCCGACAGAGCCCGACAGGGCCCAGTAGAGCCCAGTAGAGCCTGACAGGGCCCGACAGGGCCCGACAGGGCCCAGTAGAGCCCGACAGAGCCCGACAGAGACTGACAGAGCCCGACAGGGACCGTCAGGGCCCGACAGAGCCCGACAGAGCCCGACAGAGCCCAGTAGAGCCCAGTAGAGCCCGACAGGCCCGACAGAGCCTGACAGAGCCCGACAGGGACCGACAGGGCCCGACAGAGCCCAGTAGAGCCCGACAGAACCCGACAGAGCCCGACAGAGCCCGACAGGGCCCAGTAGAGCCCAGTAGAGCCCGACAGAGCCCAGTAGAGCCCGACAGAGCCGACAGAGCCCGACAGAGCCCGACAGGGCCCGACAGGGCCCGACAGAGCCCGACAGAGCCCGACAGGGCCCGACAGAGCCTGACAGAGCCCGACAGGGCCCAGTAGAGCCCGACAGAGCCCGACAGAGCCCGACAGAGCCCAGTAGAGCCCGACAGAGCCCGAGAGAGCCCGACAGAGCCCGACAGAGCCCGACAGGGCCCGACAGAGCCCGACAGAGCCCGACAGAGCCCGACAGGGCCCGACAGAGCCCGACAGAGCCCGACAGGGCCCAGTAGAGCCCGACAGAGCCCGACAGAGCCCGACAGGGCCCGACAGGGCCCGACAGGGCCCGACAGAGCCCCGTAGAGCCCGACAGAGCCCGACAGAGCTCGACAGAGCCCGACAGAGCCCGACAGGGCCCGACAGGGCCCAGTAGAGCCCGACAGAGCCCGACAGAGCCCGACAGAGCCCGACAGGGCCCGACAGAGCCCGACAGAGCCCGACAGAGCCCGACAGGGCCCAGTAGAGCCCGACAGAGCCCGACAGAGCCCGACAGAACCCGTCAGAGCCCGACAGAGCCCGACAGAGCCCGACAGAGCCCGACAGAGTCCGACAGGGCCCAGTAGAGCCCGACAGAGCCCGACAGAGCCCGACAGAGCCCGACAGGGCCCGACAGAGCCCGACAGAGCCCGAAAGAGCCCGACAGGGCCCGACAGGGCCCAGTAGAGCCCGACAGAGCCGAGAGGGCCCGACAGAGCCCGACAGAGCCCGACAGAGCCCGACAGAGCCCGACAGGGCCCAGTAGAGCCCGACAGAACCCGACAGAGCCCGACAGAGCCCAACAGAGCCCGGTAGAGCCCGACAGAGCCCGACAGGGCCCGACAGGGCCCGAGAGAGCCCAGTAGAGCCCGACAGAGCCCGACAGAGCCCAGTAGAGCCCAGTAGAGCCCGACAGAGCCCGACAGAGCCCGACAGAGCCCGACAGGGCCCGACAGAGCCCGACAGAGCCCGACAGGGCTTGACAGAGCCCGACAGGGCCCGACAGGGCCCAGTAGATCCGACAGAGCCCGACAGAGCCCAGTAGAGCCCAGTAGAGCCCGACAGGGCCCGACAGGGCCCGACAGGGCCCAGTAGAGCCCGACAGAGCCCGACAGAGCCTGACAGAGCCCGACAGGGACCGACAGGGCCCGACAGAGCCCGACAGCGCCCGACAGGGCCCAGTAGAGCCCGACAGAGCCCGACAGAGCCCGACAGAGCCCGACAGGGCCCGACAAGGCCCGACAGAGCCCGACAGAGCCCGACAGGGCCCGACAGAGCCTGACAGAGCCCGACAGGGCCCAGTAGAGCCCGACAGAGCCCGACAGAGCCCGACAGAGCCCGACAGGGCCCGACAGGGCCCAGTAGAGCCCGACAGAGCCCGACAGAGCCCGACAGAGCCCGACAGAGCCCGACAGAGCCCGACAGGGCCCAGTAGAGCCCGACAGAGCCCGACAGAGCCCGACAGAACCCGTCAGAGCCCGACAGAGCGCGACAGAGCCCGACAGAGTCCGACAGGGCCCAGTAGAGCCCGACAGAGCCGACAGAGCCCGACAGAGCCCGACAGGGCCCGACAGAGCCCGACAGAGCCCGACTAGAGCCCGACAGGGCCCGACAGGGCCCAGTAGAGCCCGACAGAGCCGAGAGGGCCCGACAGAGCCCGACAGAGCCCGAAAGAGCCCGACAGAGCCGAGAGGGCCCGACAGAGCCCGACAGAGCCCGACAGAGCCCGACAGGGCCCGACAGAGCCCGACAGAGCCCGACAGGGCCCAGTAGAGCCCGACAGAGCCCGACAGAGCCCGACAGAACCCGACAGGGCCCAGTAGAGCCCGACAGAGCCCGACAGAGCCCGACAGAGCCCGACAGGGCCCGACAGAGCCCGACAGAGCCCGACAGCGCCCGACAGGGCCCAGTAGAGCCCAACAAAGCCCGACAGAGCCCGACAGAGCCCGACAGAGCCCAGTAGAGCCCGAGAGAGCCCGACAGAGCCCGACAGAGCCCGACAGGGCCCGACAGAGCCCGACAGAGCCCGACAGGGCCCAGTAGAGCCCGACAGAGCCCGACAGAGCCCGACAGAGCCCGACAGGGCCCGACAGAGCCCGACGGAGCCCGACAGAGCCCGACAGGGCCCGACAGAGCCCGACAGAGCCCGACAGGGCCCAGTAGAGCCCGACAGAGCCCGACAGAGCCCGACAGAGCCCGACAGAGCCCAGTAGAGCCCGACAGAGCCCGACAGAGCCCGACAGAGCCCGACAGGGCCCGACAGAGCCCGACAGGGCCCGACAGGGCCCGACAGAGCCCGACAGGGCCCGACAGGGCCCAGTAGAGCCCGACAGAGCCCGACAGAGCCCGACAGAGCCCGACAGAGCCCAGTAGAGCCCGACAGAGCCCGACAGAGCCCGACAGAGCCCAGTAGAGCCCGACAGAGCCCGACGGAGCCCAGTAGAGCCCAGTAGAGCCCGACAGGGCCCGACAGGGCCCGACAGGGCCCAGTAGAGCCCGACAGAGCCTGACAGAGCCCGACAGGGCCCGACAGGGCCCGACAGAGCCCGACAGAGCCCGTCAGGGCCCAGTAGAGCCCGACAGAGCCCGACAGAGCCCGACAGGGCCCGACAGGGCCCGACAGAGCCCGACAGGGCCCGACAGAGCCCGACAGAGCCCGACAGGGCCCAGTAGAGCCCGACAGAGCCCGACAGAGCCCGACAGAGCCCAACAGAGCCCGACAGAGCCCAGTAGAGCCCGACAGAGCCCGACAGAGCCCGACAGGGCCCGACAGGGCCCGACAGAGCCCGACAGAGCCCGACAGAGCCCGACAGGGCCCAGTAGAGCCCGACAGAGCCCGACAGAGCCCGACAGAGCCCAGTAGAGCCCGACAGAACCCGACAGAGCCCGACAGAGCCCGACAGAGCCCAGTAGAGCCCGACAGAGCCCGCCAGGGCCCGACAGGGCCCGACAGGGCCCAGTAGAGCCCGACAGAGCCCGACAGAGCCCAGTAGAGCCCAGTAGAGCCCGACAGGGCCCGACAGGGCCCGACAGGGCCCAGTAGAGCCCGACAGAGCACGACAGAGCCTGACAGAGCCCGACAGGGACCGACAGGGCCCGACAGAGCCCAGTAGAGCCCGACAGAGCCCGACAGAGCCCGACAGAGCCCGACAGGGCCCAGTAGAGCCCAGTAGAGCCCGACAGAGCCCAGTAGAGCCCGACAGAGCCCGACAGAGCCCGACAGAGCCCGACAGGGCCCAGTAGAGCCCGACAGAGCCCGACAGAGCCCGACAGAGCCCGACAGGGCCCGACAGAGCCCGACAGATCCCGACAGAGCCCAGTAGAGCCCGACAGAGCCCGCCAGGGCCCGACAGGGCCCGACAGGGCCCAGTAGAGCCCGACAGAGCCCGACAGGGCCCGACAGAGCCCGACAGAGCCCGACAGGGCCCGACAGAGCCCGACAGGGCCCGACAGGGCCCAGTAAAGCCCGACAGAGCCCGACAGAGCCCAATAGAGCCCAGTGGAGCCCGACAGGGCCCGACAGGGCCCGACAGGGCCCAGTAGAGCCCGACAGAGCCCGACAGAGCCTGACAGAGCCCGACAGGGACCGACAGGGCCCGACAGAGCCCAGTAGAGCCCGACAGAGCCCGACAGAGCCCGACAGAGCCCGACAGGGCCCAGTAGAGCCTAGTAGAGCTTGACACAGCCCAGTAGAGCCCGACAGAGCCCGACAGAGCCCGACAGAGCCCGACAGGGCCCGACAGGGCCCGACAGAGCCCGACAGAGCCCGACAGGGCCCGACAGAGCCTGACAGAGCCCGACAGGGCCCAGTAGAGCCCGACAGAGCCCGACAGAGCCCGACAGAGCCCAGTAGAGCCCGACAGAGCCCGACAGAGCCCGACAGAGCCCGACAGGGCCCGACAGAGCCCGAGAGAGCCCGACAGGGCCCGACAGGGCCCGACAGAGCCCGACAGAGCCCGACAGGGCCCAGTAGAGCCCGACAGAGCCCGACAGAGCCCGACAGGGCCCGACAGGGCCCGACAGGGCCCGACAGAGCCCCGTAGAGCCCGACAGAGCCTGACAGAGCCTGACAGAGCCCGACAGGGCCCGACAGGGCCCGACAGAGCCCGACAGAGCCCGACAGGGCCCAGTAGAGCCCGACAGAGCCCGACAGAGCCCGACAGAGCCCGACAGGGCCCAGTAGAGCCCGACAGAGCCGAGAGGGCCCGACAGAGCCCGACAGAGCCCGAAAGAGCCCGACAGAGCCTGACAGGGCCCGACAGGGCCCGACAGAGCCCGACAGGGCCCGACAGAGCCCGACAGAGCCCGACAGGGCCCAGTAGAGCCCAACAGAGCCCGACAGAGCCCGACAGAGCCCAACAGAGCCCGACAGAGCCCAGTAGAGCCCGACAGGGCCCGACAGAGCCCGACAGGGCCCGACAGGGCCCAGTAGAGCCCGACAGAGCCCGACAGAGCCCGACAGAGCCCGACAGAGCCCGGTAGAGCCCGACAGAGCCCGACAGGGCCCGACAGGGCCCGAGAGAGCCCAGTAGAGCCCGACAGAGCCCGACAGAGCCCAGTAGAGCCCAGTAGAGCCCGACAGAGCCCGACAGAGCCCGACAGAGCCCGACAGGGCCCGACAGAGCCCGACAGAGCCCGACAGGGCTTGACAGAGCCCGACAGGGCCCGACAGGGCCCAGTAGAGCCCGACAGAGCCCGACAGAGCCCAGTAGAGCCCAGTAGAGCCCGACAGAGCCTGACAGAGCCCAGTAGAGCCCGACAGAGCCCGACAGAGCCTGACAGAGCCCGACAGGGACCGACAGGGCCCGACAGAGCCCGACAGAGCCCGACAGGGCCCAGTAGAGCCCAACAGAGCCCGACAGAGCCCGACAGAGCCCGACAGGGCCCGACAAGGCCCGACAGACCCCGACAGAGCCCGACAGGGCCCGACAGAGCCTGACAGAGCCCGACAGGGCCCAGTAGAGCCCGACAGAGCCCGACAGAGCCCGACAGAGCCCAGTAGAGCCCGACAGAGCCCGAGAGAGCCCGACAGAGCCCGACAGAGCCCGACAGGGCCCGACAGAGCCCGACAGAGCCCGACAGGGCCCGACAGAGCCCGACAGAGCCCGACAGGGCCCGACAGGGCCCGACAGGGCCCAGTAGACCCCGACAGAGCCCGACAGAGCCCGACAGGGCCCGACAGGGCCCGACAGGGCCCGACAGAGCCCAGTAGAGCCCGACAGAGCCCGACAGAGCCCGACAGAGCCCAACAGGGCCCGACAGGGCCCAGTAGAGCCCGACAGAGCCCGACAGAGCCCGACAGAGCCCGACAGGGCCCAGTAGAGCCCGACAGAGCCCGAGAGAGCCCGACAGAGCCCGACAGAGCCCGAGAGAGCCCGACAGAGCCCGACAGGGCCCGACAGGGCCCGACAGAGCCCGACAGGGCCCGACAGAGCCCGACAGAGCCCGACAGAGCCCGACAGAGCCTGACAGAGCCCGACAGGGCCCAGTAGAGCCCGACAGAGCCCGACAGAGCCCGACAGAGCCCGACAGAGCCTAGTAGAGCCCGACAGAGCCCGAGAGAGCCCGACAGAGCCCGACAGAGCCCGACAGGGCCCGACAGAGCCCGACAGAGCCCGACAGGGCCCGACAGAGCCCGACAGAGCCCGACAGGGCCCGACAGGGCCCAGTAGAGCCCGACAGAGCCCGACAGAGCCCGACAGGGCCCGACAGGGCCCGACAGGGCCCGACAGAGCCCAGTAGAGCCCGACAGAGCCCGACAGAGCCCGACAGAGCCCGACAGAGCCCGACAGGGCCCAGTAGAGCCCGACAGAGCCCGACAGAGCCCGACAGAGCCCGACAGGGCCCGACAGAGCCCGACAGAGCCCGACAGGGCCCGACAGGGCCCGACAGGGCCCAGTAGAGCCCGACAGAGCCGAGAGGGCCCGACAGAGCCCGACAGAGCCCGACAGGGCCCGACAGAGCCCGACAGAGCCCGACAGAGCCCGACAGGGCCCAGTAGAGCCCGACAGAGCCCGACAGAGCCCGACAGAACCCGACAGGGCCCAGTAGAGCCCGACAGAGCCCGACAGAGCCCGACAGAGCCCGACAGGGCCCGACAGAGCCCGACAGAGCCCGACAGAGCCCGACAGCGCCCGACAGGGCCCAGTAGAGCCCGACAGAGCCCGACAGAGCCCGACAGGGCCCGACAGAGCCCGACAGGGCCCAACAGGGCCCAGTAGAGCCCGACAGAGCCCGACAGAGCCCGACAGAGCCCAGTAGAGCCCAGTAGAGCCCGACAGGGCCCAGAAGAGACCGACAGAGCCCGACAGAGCCCAGAAGAGACCGACAGAGCCCGACAGGGCCCGACAGGGCCCGAGAGAGCCCAGTAGAGCCCGACAGAGCCCGACAGAGCCCAGTAGAGCCCAGTAGAGCCCGACAGAGCCCGACAGAGCCCGACAGAGCTTGACAGGGCCCGACAGAGCCCGACAGAGCCCGACAGGGCCCGACAGAGCCCGACAGGGCCCGACAGGGCCCAGTAGAGCCCGACAGAGCCCGACAGAGCCCAGTAGAGCCCAGTAGAGCCCGACAGGGCCCGACAGGGCCCGACAGGGCCCAGTAGAGCCCGACAGAGCCCGACAGAGCCTGACAGAGCCCGACAGGGACCGACAGGGCCCGACAGAGCCCGACAGAGCTTGACAGGGCCCAGTAGAGCCCGACAGAGCCCGACAGAGGCCGACAGAGCCCGACAGAGCCCGACAGCGCCCAGTAGAGCCCGACAGAGCCCGACAAAGCCCGACAGAGCCCGACAGGGCCCGACAGGGCCCGACAGAGCCCGACAGAGCCCGACAGGGCCCGACAGAGCCCGACAGAGCCCGACAGAGCCCGACAGGGCCCAGTAGAGCGCGACAGAGCCCGACAGAGCCCGACAGGGCCCGTCAGGGCCCGACAGAGCCCGACAGAGCCCGACAGGGCCCGACAGGGCCCGACAGAGCCCAGTAGAGCCCGACAGAGCCCGACAGAGCCCGACAGAGCCTGACAGGGCCCGACACGGCCCGACAGGGCCCAGTAGAGCCCGACAGAGCCCGACAGAGCCCGACAGAGCCCGACAGGGCCCGACAGAGCCCGACAGAGCCCGACAGGGCCCGACAGAGCCCGACAGAGCCCGACAGGGCACGACAGAGCCCGACAGAGCCCGACAGAGCCCGACAGAGCCCAGTAGAGCCCGACAGAGCCCGACAGAGCCCGACAGAGCCCGACAGGGCCCGACAGGGCCCGACAGGGCCCGACAGAGTCCGACAGGGCACGACAGAGCCCGACAGAGCCCGACAGAGCCCGACAGAGCCCAGTAGAGCCCAGTAGAGCCCGACAGAGCCCGACAGAGCCCGACAGAGCCCGACAGGGCCCGACAGGGCCCGACAGGGCCCAGTAGAGCCCGACAGAGCCCGACAGAGCCCGACAGTGCCCGACAGGGCCCAGTAGAGCCCGACAGAGCCCGACAGAGCCCGACAGGGCCCGACAGGGCCCAGTAGAGCCCGACAGAGCCCGACAGAGCCCAGTAGAGCCCAGTAGAGCCCGACAGAGCCCGACAGAGCCCGAGAGAGCCCGACAGGGCCCGACAGAGCCCGACAGAGCCCGACAGGGCCCGACAGGGCCCGACAGGGCCCAGTAGAGCCCGACAGAGCCCGACAGAGCCCAGTAGAGCCCAGTAGAGCCCGACAGAGCCCGAGAGAGCCCGACAGGGCCCGACAGAGCCCGACAGAGCCCGACAGGGCCCGACAGGGCCCGACAGGGCCCAGTAGAGCCCGAAAGAGCCCGACAGAGCCCAGTAGAGCCCAGTAGAGCCCGACAGGGCCCGACAGGGCCCGACAGGGCCCAGTAGAGCCCGACAGAGCCCGACAGAGCCTGACAGAGCCCGACAGGGCCCGACAGGGCCCGACAGAGCCCGACAGAGCCCGACAGAGCCCAGTAGAGCCCGACAGAGCCCGACAGAGCCTAGTAGAGCCCGACAGAGCCCGAGAGAGCCCGACAGAGCCCGACAGAGCCCGACAGGGCCCGACAGAGCCCGACAGAGCCCGACAGGGCCCGACAGAGCCCGACAGAGCCCGACAGGGCCCGACAGAGCCCGACAGAGCCCGACAGAGCCCGACAGGGCCCGACAGGGCCCGACAGGGCCCGAGAGAGCCCAGTAGAGCCCGACAGAGCCCGACAGAGCCCGACAGAGCCCGACAGGGCCCAGTAGAGCCCGACAGAGCCCGACAGAGCCCGACAGAGCCCGACAGGGCCCGACAGAGCCCGACAGAGCCCGACAGAGCCCGACAGGGCCCGACAGGGCCCAGTAGAGCCCGACAGAGCCGAGAGGGCCCGACAGAGCCCGACAGAGCCCGACAGGGCCCGACAGAGCCCGACAGAGCCCGACAGAGCCCGACAGGGCCCAGTAGAGCCCGACAGAGCCCGACAGAGCCCGACAGAACCCGACAGGGCCCAGTAGAGCCCGACAGAGCCCGACAGAGCCCGACAGAGCCCGAGAGGGCCCGACAGAGCCCGACAGAGCCCGACAGAGCCCGACAGCGCCCGACAGGGCCCAGTAGAGCCCGACAGAGCCCGACAGAGCCCGACAGGGCCCGACAGAGCCCGACAGGGCCCAACAGGGCCCAGTAGAGCCCGACAGAGCCCGACAGAGCCCGACAGAGCCCAGTAGAGCCCAGTAGAGCCCGACAGGGCCCAGAAGAGACCGACAGAGCCCGACAGAGCCCAGAAGAGACCGACAGAGCCCGACAGGGCCCGACAGGGCCCGAGAGAGCCCAGTAGAGCCCGACAGAGCCCGACAGAGCCCAGTAGAGCCCAGTAGAGCCCGACAGAGCCCGACAGAGCCCGACAGAGCTTGACAGGGCCCGACAGAGCCCGACAGAGCCCGACAGGGCCCGACAGAGCCCGACAGGGCCCGACAGGGCCCAGTAGAGCCCGACAGAGCCCGACAGAGCCCAGTAGAGCCCAGTAGAGCCCGACAGGGCCCGACAGGGCCCGACAGGGCCCAGTAGAGCCCGACAGAGCCCGACAGAGCCTGACAGAGCCCGACAGGGACCGACAGGGCCCGACAGAGCCCGACAGAGCCCGACAGGGCCCAGTAGAGCCCGACAGAGCCCGACAGAGGCCGACAGAGCCCGACAGAGCCCGACAGCGCCCAGTAGAGCCCGACAGAGCCCGACAGAGCCCGACAGAGCCCGACAGGGCCCGACAGGGCCCGACAGAGCCCGACAGAGCCCGACAGGGCCCGACAGAGCCCGACAGAGCCCGACAGAGCCCGACAGGGCCCAGTAGAGCGCGACAGAGCCCGACAGAGCCCGACAGGGCCCGTCAGGGCCCGACAGAGCCCGACAGAGCCCGACAGGGCCCGACAGGGCCCGACAGAGCCCAGTAGAGCCCGACAGAGCCCGACAGAGCCCGACAGAGCCCAACAGAGCCCGACAGAGCCCAGTAGAGCCCGACAGAGCCCGACAGAGCCCGACAGGGCCCGACAGGGCCCGACAGAGCCCGACAGAGCCCGACAGAGCCCGACAGGGCCCAGTAGAGCCCGACAGAGCCCGACAGAGCCCGACAGAGCCCAGTAGAGCCCGACAGAACCCGACAGAGCCCGACAGAGCCCGACAGAGCCCAGTAGAGCCCGACAGAGCCCGCCAGGGCCCGACAGGGCCCGACAGGGCCCAGTAGAGCCCGACAGAGCCCGACAGAGCCCAGTAGAGCCCAGTAGAGCCCGACAGAGCCCGACAGAGCCCGACAGAGCCCGACAGGGCCCGACAGAGCCCGACAGAGCCCGACAGGGCCCGACAGAGCCCGACAGGGCCCGACAGGGCCCAGTAGAGCCCGACAGAGCCCGACAGAGCCCAGTAGAGCCCAGTAGAGCCCGACAGGGCCCGACAGGGCCCGACAGGGCCCAGTAGAGCCCGACAGAGCACGACAGAGCCTGACAGAGCCCGACAGGGACCGACAGGGCCCGACAGAGCCCAGTAGAGCCCGACAGAGCCCGACAGAGCCCGACAGAGCCCGACAGGGCCCAGTAGAGCCCAGTAGAGCCCGACAGAGCCCAGTAGAGCCCGACAGAGCCCGACAGAGCCCGACAGAGCCCGACAGGGCCCAGTAGAGCCCGACAGAGCCCGACAGAGCCCGACAGAGCCCGACAGGGCCCGACAGAGCCCGACAGATCCCGACAGAGCCCAGTAGAGCCCGACAGAGCCTGCCAGGGCCCGACAGGGCCCGACAGGGCCCAGTAGAGCCCGACAGAGCCCGACAGGGCCCGACAGAGCCCGACAGAGCCCGACAGGGCCCGACAGAGCCCGACAGGGCCCGACAGGGCCCAGTAAAGCCCGACAGAGCCCGACAGAGCCCAATAGAGCCCAGTGGAGCCCGACAGGGCCCGACAGGGCCCGACAGGGCCCAGTAGAGCCCGACAGAGCCCGACAGAGCCTGACAGAGCCCGACAGGGACCGACAGGGCCCGACAGAGCCCAGTAGAGCCCGACAGAGCCCGACAGAGCCCGACAGAGCCCGACAGGGCCCAGTAGAGCCTAGTAGAGCTTGACACAGCCCAGTAGAGCCCGACAGAGCCCGACAGAGCCCGACAGAGCCCGACAGGGCCCGACAGGGCCCGACAGAGCCCGACAGAGCCCGACAGGGCCCGACAGAGCCTGACAGAGCCCGACAGGGCCCAGTAGAGCCCGACAGAGCCCGACAGAGCCCGACAGAGCCCAGTAGAGCCCGACAGAGCCCGACAGAGCCCGACAGAGCCCGACAGGGCCCGACAGAGCCCGAGAGAGCCCGACAGGGCCCGACAGGGCCCGACAGAGCCCGACAGAGCCCGACAGGGCCCAGTAGAGCCCGACAGAGCCCGACAGAGCCCGACAGGGCCCGACAGGGCCCGACAGGGCCCGACAGAGCCCCGTAGAGCCCGACAGAGCCTGACAGAGCCTGACAGAGCCCGACAGGGCCCGACAGGGCCCGACAGAGCCCGACAGAGCCCGACAGGGCCCAGTAGAGCCCGACAGAGCCCGACAGAGCCCGACAGAGCCCGACAGGGCCCAGTAGAGCCCGACAGAGCCCGACAGGGCCCGACAGGGCCCGACAGAGCCCGACAGGGCCCGACAGAGCCCGACAGAGCCCGACAGGGCCCAGTAGAGCCCAACAGAGCCCGACAGAGCCCGACAGAGCCCAACAGAGCCCGACAGAGCCCAGTAGAGCCCGACAGGGCCCGACAGAGCCCGACAGGGCCCGACAGGGCCCAGTAGAGCCCGACAGAGCCCGACAGAGCCCGACAGAGCCCGACAGAGCCCGGTAGAGCCCGACAGAGCCCGACAGGGCCCGACAGGGCCCGAGAGAGCCCAGTAGAGCCCGACAGAGCCCGACAGAGCCCAGTAGAGCCCAGTAGAGCCCGACAGAGCCCGACAGAGCCCGACAGAGCCCGACAGGGCCCGACAGAGCCCGACAGAGCCCGACAGGGCTTGACAGAGCCCGACAGGGCCCGACAGGGCCCAGTAGAGCCCGACAGAGCCCGACAGAGCCCAGTAGAGCCCAGTAGAGCCCGACAGAGCCTGACAGAGCCCAGTAGAGCCCGACAGAGCCCGACAGAGCCTGACAGAGCCCGACAGGGACCGACAGGGCCCGACAGAGCCCGACAGAGCCCGACAGGGCCCAGTAGAGCCCAACAGAGCCCGACAGAGCCCGACAGAGCCCGACAGGGCCCGACAAGGCCCGACAGACCCCGACAGAGCCCGACAGGGCCCGACAGAGCCTGACAGAGCCCGACAGGGCCCAGTAGAGCCCGACAGAGCCCGACAGAGCCCGACAGAGCCCAGTAGAGCCCGACAGAGCCCGAGAGAGCCCGACAGAGCCCGACAGAGCCCGACAGGGCCCGACAGAGCCCGACAGGGCCCGACAGGGCCCGACAGAGCCCGACAGAGCCCGACAGGGCCCGACAGGGCCCGACAGGGCCCAGTAGACCCCGACAGAGCCCGACAGAGCCCGACAGGGCCCGACAGGGCCCGACAGGGCCCGACAGAGCCCAGTAGAGCCCGACAGAGCCCGACAGAGCCCGACAGAGCCCAACAGGGCCCGACAGGGCCCAGTAGAGCCCGACAGAGCCCGACAGAGCCCGACAGAGCCCGACAGGGCCCAGTAGAGCCCGACAGAGCCCGAGAGAGCCCGACAGAGCCCGACAGAGCCCGAGAGAGCCCGACAGAGCCCGACAGGGCCCGACAGGGCCCGACAGAGCCCGACAGGGCCCGACAGAGCCCGACAGAGCCCGACAGAGCCCGACAGAGCCTGACAGAGCCCGACAGGGCCCAGTAGAGCCCGACAGAGCCCGACAGAGCCCGACAGAGCCCGACAGAGCCTAGTAGAGCCCGACAGAGCCCGAGAGAGCCCGACAGAGCCCGACAGAGCCCGACAGGGCCCGACAGAGCCCGACAGAGCCCGACAGGGCCCGACAGAGCCCGACAGAGCCCGACAGGGCCCGACAGAGCCCGACAGAGCCCGACAGGGCCCGACAGGGCCCAGTAGAGCCCGACAGAGCCCGACAGAGCCCGACAGGGCCCGACAGGGCCCGACAGGGCCCGACAGAGCCCAGTAGAGCCCGACAGAGCCCGACAGAGCCCGACAGAGCCCGACAGAGCCCGACACGGCCCAGTAGAGCCCGACAGAGCCCGACAGAGCCCGACAGAGCCCGACAGGGCCCGACAGAGCCCGACAGAGCCCGACAGGGCCCGACAGGGCCCGACAGGGCCCAGTAGAGCCCGACAGAGCCGAGAGGGCCCGACAGAGCCCGACAGAGCCCGACAGGGCCCGACAGAGCCCGACAGAGCCCGACAGAGCCCGACAGGGCCCAGTAGAGCCCGACAGAGCCCGACAGAGCCCGACAGAACCCGACAGGGCCCAGTAGAGCCCGACAGAGCCCGACAGAGCCCGACAGAGCCCGACAGGGCCCGACAGAGCCCGACAGAGCCCGACAGAGCCCGACAGCGCCCGACAGGGCCCAGTAGAGCCCGACAGAGCCCGACAGAGCCCGACAGGGCCCGACAGAGCCCGACAGGGCCCAACAGGGCCCAGTAGAGCCCGACAGAGCCCGACAGAGCCCGACAGAGCCCAGTAGAGCCCAGTAGAGCCCCGACAGGGCCCAGAAGAGACCGACAGAGCCCGACAGAGCCCAGAAGAGACCGACAGAGCCCGACAGGGCCCGACAGGGCCCGAGAGAGCCCAGTAGAGCCCGACAGAGCCCGACAGAGCCCAGTAGAGCCCAGTAGAGCCCGACAGAGCCCGACAGAGCCCGACAGAGCTTGACAGGGCCCGACAGAGCCCGACAGAGCCCGACAGGGCCCGACAGAGCCCGACAGGGCCCGACAGGGCCCAGTAGAGCCCGACAGAGCCCGACAGAGCCCAGTAGAGCCCAGTAGAGCCCGACAGGGCCCGACAGGGCCCGACAGGGCCCAGTAGAGCCCGACAGAGCCCGACAGAGCCTGACAGAGCCCGACAGGGACCGACAGGGCCCGACAGAGCCCGACAGAGCCCGACAGGGCCCAGTAGAGCCCGACAGAGCCCGACAGAGGCCGACAGAGCCCGACAGAGCCCGACAGCGCCCAGTAGAGCCCGACAGAGCCCGACAGAGCCCGACAGAGCCCGACAGGGCCCGACAGGGCCCGACAGAGCCCGACAGAGCCCGACAGGTCCCGACAGAGCCCGACAGAGCCCGACAGAGCCCGACAGGGCCCAGTAGAGCGCGACAGAGCCCGACAGAGCCCGACAGGGCCCGTCAGGGCCCGACAGAGCCCGACAGAGCCCGACAGGGCCCGACAGGGCCCGACAGAGCCCAGTAGAGCCCGACAGAGCC
Organism: Caloenas nicobarica; assembly: GCF_036013445.1. Lineage (NCBI taxonomy): Eukaryota > Metazoa > Chordata > Aves > Columbiformes > Columbidae > Caloenas > Caloenas nicobarica. Next base: position 21,083 of record NW_027017110.1, read on the forward strand.
CGACAGAGCCCGACAGAGCCTGACAGGGCCCGACACGGCCCGACAGGGCCCAGTAGAGCCCGACAGAGCCCGACAGAGCCCGACAGAGCCCGACAGGGCCCGACAGAGCCCGACAGAGCCCGACAGGGCCCGACAGAGCCCGACAGGGCCCGACAGAGCCCGACAGAGCCCGACAGGGCACGACAGAGCCCGACAGAGCCCGACAGAGCCCGACAGAGCCCAGTAGAGCCCGACAGAGCCCGACAGAGCCCGACAGAGCCCGACAGGGCCCGACAGGGCCCGACAGGGCCCGACAGAGTCCGACAGGGCACGACAGAGCCCGACAGAGCCCGACAGAGCCCGACAGAGCCCAGTAGAGCCCAGTAGAGCCCGACAGAGCCCGACAGAGCCCGACAGAGCCCGACAGGGCCCGACAGGGCCCGACAGGGCCCAGTAGAGCCCGACAGAGCCCGACAGAGCCCGACAGTGCCCGACAGGGCCCAGTAGAGCCCGACAGAGCCCGACAGAGCCCGACAGGGCCCGACAGGGCCCAGTAGAGCCCGACAGAGCCCGACAGAGCCCAGTAGAGCCCAGTAGAGCCCGACAGAGCCCGACAGAGCCCGAGAGAGCCCGACAGGGCCCGACAGAGCCCGACAGAGCCCGACAGGGCCCGACAGGGCCCGACAGGGCCCAGTAGAGCCCGACAGAGCCCGACAGAGCCCAGTAGAGCCCAGTAGAGCCCGACAGAGCCCGACAGAGCCCGAGAGAGCCCGACAGGGCCCGACAGAGCCCGACAGAGCCCGACAGGGCCCGACAGGGCCCGACAGGGCCCAGTAGAGCCCGAAAGAGCCCGACAGAGCCCAGTAGAGCCCAGTAGAGCCCGACAGGGCCCGACAGGGCCCGACAGGGCCCAGTAGAGCCCGACAGAGCCCGACAGAGCCTGACAGAGCCCGACAGGGCCCGACAGGGCCCGACAGAGCCCGACAGAGCCCGACAGAGCCCAGTAGAGCCCGACAGAGCCCGACAGAGCCCGACAGAGCCTAGTAGAGCCCGACAGAGCCCGAGAGAGCCCGACAGAGCCCGACAGAGCCCGACAGGGCCCGACAGAGCCCGACAGAGCCCGACAGGGCCCGACAGAGCCCGACAGAGCCCGACAGGGCCCGACAGAGCCCGACAGAGCCCGACAGAGCCCGACAGGGCCCGACAGGGCCCGACAGGGCCCGACAGGGCCCGAGAGAGCCCAGTAGAGCCCGACAGAGCCCGACAGAGCCCGACAGAGCCCGACAGGGCCCAGTAGAGCCCGACAGAGCCCGACAGAGCCCGACAGAGCCCGACAGGGCCCGACAGAGCCCGACAGAGCCCGACAGAGCCCGACAGGGCCCGACAGGGCCCAGTAGAGCCCGACAGAGCCGAGAGGGCCCGACAGAGCCCGACAGAGCCCGACAGGGCCCGACAGAGCCCGACAGAGCCCGACAGAGCCCGACAGGGCCCAGTAGAGCCCGACAGAGCCCGACAGAGCCCGACAGAACCCGACAGGGCCCAGTAGAGCCCGACAGAGCCCGACAGAGCCCGACAGAGCCCGACAGGGCCCGACAGAGCCCGACAGAGCCCGACAGAGCCCGACAGCGCCCGACAGGGCCCAGTAGAGCCCGACAGAGCCCGACAGAGCCCGACAGGGCCCGACAGAGCCCGACAGGGCCCAACAGGGCCCAGTAGAGCCCGACAGAGCCCGACAGAGCCCGACAGAGCCCAGTAGAGCCCAGTAGAGCCCGACAGGGCCCAGAAGAGACCGACAGAGCCCGACAGAGCCCAGAAGAGACCGACAGAGCCCGACAGGGCCCGACAGGGCCCGAGAGAGCCCAGTAGAGCCCGACAGAGCCCGACAGAGCCCAGTAGAGCCCAGTAGAGCCCGACAGAGCCCGACAGAGCCCGACAGAGCTTGACAGGGCCCGACAGAGCCCGACAGAGCCCGACAGGGCCCGACAGAGCCCGACAGGGCCCGACAGGGCCCAGTAGAGCCCGACAGAGCCCGACAGAGCCCAGTAGAGCCCAGTAGAGCCCGACAGGGCCCGACAGGGCCCGACAGGGCCCAGTAGAGCCCGACAGAGCCCGACAGAGCCTGACAGAGCCCGACAGGGACCGACAGGGCCCGACAGAGCCCGACAGAGCCCGACAGGGCCCAGTAGAGCCCGACAGAGCCCGACAGAGGCCGACAGAGCCCGACAGAGCCCGACAGCGCCCAGTAGAGCCCGACAGAGCCCGACAGAGCCCGACAGAGCCCGACAGGGCCCGACAGGGCCCGACAGAGCCCGACAGAGCCCGACAGGGCCCGACAGAGCCCGACAGAGCCCGACAGAGCCCGACAGGGCCCAGTAGAGCGCGACAGAGCCCGACAGAGCCCGACAGGGCCCGTCAGGGCCCGACAGAGCCCGACAGAGCCCGACAGGGCCCGACAGGGCCCGACAGAGCCCAGTAGAGCCCGACAGAGCCCGACAGAGCCCGACAGAGCCTGACAGGGCCCGACACGGCCCGACAGGGCCCAGTAGAGCCCGACAGAGCCCGACAGAGCCCGACAGAGCCCGACAGGGCCCGACAGAGCCCGACAGAGCCCGACAGGGCCCGACAGAGCCCGACAGGGCCCGACAGGTCCCGACAGAGCCCGACAGGGCACGACAGAGCCCGACAGAGCCCGACAGAGCCCGACAGAGCCCAGTAGAGCCCGACAGAGCCCGACAGAGCCCGACAGAGCCCGACAGGGCCCGACAGGGCCCGACAGGGCCCGACAGAGTCCGACAGGGCACGACAGAGCCCGACAGAGCCCGACAGAGCCCGACAGAGCCCAGTAGAGCCCGACAGAGCCCGACAGAGCCCGACAGAGCCCGACAGGGCCCGACAGGGCCCGACAGGGCCCAGTAGAGCCCGACAGAGCCCGACAGAGCCCGACAGTGCCCGACAGGGCCCAGTAGAGCCCGACAGAGCCCGACAGAGCCCGACAGGGCCCGACAGGGCCCAGTAGAGCCCGACAGAGCCCGACAGAGCCCAGTAGAGCCCAGTAGAGCCCGACAGAGCCCGACAGAGCCCGAGAGAGCCCGACAGGGCCCGACAGAGCCCGACAGAGCCCGACAGGGCCCGACAGGGCCCGACAGGGCCCAGTAGAGCCCGACAGAGCCCGACAGAGCCCAGTAGAGCCCAGTAGAGCCCGGACAGAGCCCGACAGAGCCCGAGAGAGCCCGAGAGAGCCCGACAGAGCCCGACAGAGCCCGACAGGGCCCGACAGGGCCCGACAGGGCCCAGTAGAGCCCGAAAGAGCCCGACAGAGCCCAGTAGAGCCCAGTAGAGCCCGACAGGGCCCGACAGGGCCCGACAGGGCCCAGTAGAGCCCGACAGAGCCCGACAGAGCCTGACAGAGCCCGACAGGGCCCGACAGGGCCCGACAGAGCCCGACAGAGCCCGACAGAGCCCAGTAGAGCCCGACAGAGCCCGACAGAGCCCGACAGATCCCGACAGGGCCCAGTAGAGCCCGACAGAGCCCGACAGGGCCCGACAGGGCCCGACAGAGCCCGACAGGGCCCGACAGAGCCCGACAGGGCCCAGTAGAGCCCGACAGAGCCCGACAGAGCCCGACAGAGCCCGACAGGGCCCGACAGAGCCCGACAGAGCCCGACAGAGCCCGACAGGGCCCGACAAGGCCCAGTAGAGCCCGACAGAGCCGAGAGGGCCCGACAGAGCCCGACAGAGCCCGACAGAGCCCGACAGAGCCCGACAGGGCCCGACAGAGGCCGACAGAGCCCGACAGAGCCAGACAGAGCCCGACAGAGCCCAGTAGAGCCCGACAGAGCCCGACAGAGCCCGACAGGGCCCGACAGGGCCCGACAGAGCCCAACAGGGCCCGACAGAGCCCGACAGAGCCCGACAGAGCCCGACAGAGCCTGACAGAGCCCGACAGGGCCCAGTAGAGCCCGACAGAGCCCGACAGAGCCCGACAGAGCCTAGTAGAGCCCGACAGAGCCCGAGAGAGCCCGACAGGGCCCGACAGGGCCCAGTAGAGCCCGACAGAGCCCGAGAGAGCCCGACAGGGCTCGACAGGGCCCGACAGGGCCCGACAGAGCCCAGTAGAGCCCGACAGAGCCCGACAGAGCCCGACAGAGCCCGACAGAGCCCGACAGGGCCCAGTAGAGCCCGACAGAGCCCGACAGAGCCCGACAGAGCCCGACAGAGCCCGACAGGGCCCAGTAGAGCCCGACAGAACCCGACAGGGCCCAGTAGAGCCCGACAGAGCCCGACAGGGCCCGACAGGGCCCGACAGAGCCCGACAGGGCCCGACAGAGCCCGACAGAGCCCGACAGAGCCCGACAGAGCCTGACAGAGCCCGACAGGGCCCAGTAGAGCCCGACAGAGCCCGACAGAGCCCGACAGAGCCCGACAGAGCCTAGTAGAGCCCGACAGAGCCCGAGAGAGCCCGACAGAGCCCGACAGAGCCCGACAGGGCCCGACAGAGCCCGACAGAGCCCGACAGGGCCCGACAGAGCCCGACAGAGCCCGACAGAGCCCGACAGGGCCCGACAGAGCCCGACAGAGCCCGACAGGGCCCGACAGGGCCCAGTAAGAGCCCGACAGAGCCCGACAGAGCCCGACAGGGCCCGACAGGGCCCGACAGGGCCCGACAGAGCCCAGTAGAGCCCGACAGAGCCCGACAGAGCCCGACAGAGCCCGACAGAGCCCGACAGGGCCCAGTAGAGCCCGACAGAGCCCGACAGAGCCCGACAGAGCCCGACAGGGCCCGACAGAGCCCGACAGAGCCCGACAGAGCCCGACAGGGCCCAGTAGAGCCCGACAGAGCCGAGAGGGCCCGACAGAGCCCGACAGAGCCCGACAGGGCCCGACAGAGCCCGACAGAGCCCGACAGAGCCCGACAGGGCCCAGTAGAGCCCGACAGAGCCCGACAGAGCCCGACAGAACCCGACAGGGCCCAGTAGAGCCCGACAGAGCCCGACAGAGCCCGACAGAGCCCGACAGGGCCCGACAGAGCCCGACAGAGCCCGACAGAGCCCGACAGCGCCCGACAGGGCCCAGTAGAGCCCGACAGAGCCCGACAGAGCCCGACAGGGCCCGACAGAGCCCGACAGGGCCCAACAGGGCCCAGTAGAGCCCGACAGAGCCCGACAGAGCCCGACAGAGCCCAGTAGAGCCCAGTAGAGCCCGACAGGGCCCAGAAGAGACCGACAGAGCCCGACAGAGCCCAGAAGAGACCGACAGAGCCCGACAGGGCCCGACAGGGCCCGAGAGAGCCCAGTAGAGCCCGACAGAGCCCGACAGAGCCCAGTAGAGCCCAGTAGAGCCCGACAGAGCCCGACAGAGCCCGACAGAGCTTGACAGGGCCCGACAGAGCCCGACAGAGCCCGACAGGGCCCGACAGAGCCCGACAGGGCCCGACAGGGCCCAGTAGAGCCCGACAGAGCCCGACAGAGCCCAGTAGAGCCCAGTAGAGCCCGACAGGGCCCGACAGGGCCCGACAGGGCCCAGTAGAGCCCGACAGAGCCCGACAGAGCCTGACAGAGCCCGACAGGGACCGACAGGGCCCGACAGAGCCCGACAGAGCCCGACAGGGCCCAGTAGAGCCCGACAGAGCCCGACAGAGGCCGACAGAGCCCGACAGAGCCCGACAGCGCCCAGTAGAGCCCGACAGAGCCCGACAGAGCCCGACAGAGCCCGACAGGGCCCGACAGGGCCCGACAGAGCCCGACAGAGCCCGACAGGGCCCGACAGAGCCCGACAGAGCCCGACAGAGCCCGACAGGGCCCAGTAGAGCGCGACAGAGCCCGACAGAGCCCGACAGGGCCCGTCAGGGCCCGACAGAGCCCGACAGAGCCCGACAGGGCCCGACAGGGGCCGACAGAGCCCAGTAGAGCCCGACAGAGCCCGACAGAGCCCGACAGAGCCTGACAGGGCCCGACAGGGCCCGACAGGGCCCAGTAGAGCCCGACAGAGCCCGACAGAGCCCGACAGAGCCCGACAGGGCCCGACAGAGCCCGACAGAGCCCGACAGGGCCCGACAGAGCCCGACAGGGCCCGACAGAGCCCGACAGAGCCCGACAGGGCACGACAGAGCCCGACAGAGCCCGACAGAGCCCGACAGAGCCCGACAGAGCCCAGTAGAGCCCAGTAGAGCCCGACAGAGCCCGACAGAGCCCGACAGAGCCCGACAGAGCCCGACAGAGCCCAGTAGAGCCCAGTAGAGCCCGACAGAGCCCGACAGAGCCCGACAGAGCCCGACAGGGCCCGACAGGGCCCAGTAGAGCCCGACAGAGCCCGACAGAGCCCCGACAGAGCCCGACAGGGCCCGACAGAGCCCGACAGAGCCCGACAGAGCCCGACAGCGCCCGACAGGGCCAGTAGAGCCCGACAGAGCCCGACAGAGCCCGACAGGGCCCGACAGGGCCCAGTAGAGCCCGACAGAGCCCGACAGAGCCCAGTAGAGCCCAGTAGAGCCCGACAGAGCCCGACAGAGCCCGAGAGAGCCCGACAGGGCCCGACAGAGCCCGACAGAGCCCGACAGGGCCCGACAGGGCCCGACAGGGCCCAGTAGAGCCCGACAGAGCCCGACAGAGCCCAGTAGAGCCCAGTAGAGCCCGACAGAGCCCGACAGAGCCCGAGAGAGCCCGACAGGGCCCGACAGAGCCCGACAGAGCCCGACAGGGCCCGACAGGGCCCGACAGGCCCAGTAGAGCCCGAAAGAGCCCGACAGAGCCCAGTAGAGCCCAGTAGAGCCCGACAGGGCCCGACAGGGCCCGACAGGGCCCAGTAGAGCCCGACAGAGCCCGACAGAGCCTGACAGAGCCCGACAGGGCCCGACAGGGCCCGACAGAGCCCGACAGAGCCCGACAGAGCCCAGTAGAGCCCGACAGAGCCCGACAGAGCCCGACAGATCCCGACAGGGCCCAGTAGAGCCCGACAGAGCCCGACAGGGCCCGACAGGGCCCGACAGAGCCCGACAGGGCCCGACAGAGCCCGACAGGGCCCAGTAGAGCCCGACAGAGCCCGACAGAGCCCGACAGAGCCCGACAGGGCCCCGACAGAGCCCGACAGAGCCCGACAGAGCCCGACAGGGCCCGACAAGGCCCAGTAGAGCCCGACAGAGCCGAGAGGGCCCGACAGAGCCCGACAGAGCCCGACAGAGCCCGACAGAGCCCGACAGGGCCCGACAGAGGCCGACAGAGCCCGACAGAGCCAGACAGGGTCCGACAGGGCCCAGTAGAGCCCGACAGAGCCCGACAGAACCCGACAGGGCCCAGTAGAGCCCGACAGAGCCCGACAGAGCCCGACAGGGCCCGACAGAGCCCGACAGAGCCCGACAGAGCCCGACAGGGCCCGACAGAGCCCGACAGAGCCCGACAGGGCCCGACAGGGCCCGACAGAGCCCAGTAGAGCCCGACAGAGCCCGACAGAGCCCGACAGAGCCCGACAGAGCCCAGTAGAGCCCGACAGAGCCCGACAGAGCCCGACAGAGCCCGACAGAGCCCGACAGGGCCCAGTAGAGCCCGACAGAACCCGACAGGGCCCAGTAGAGCCCGACAGAGCCCGACAGGGCCCGACAGGGCCCGACAGAGCCCGACAGGGCCCAACAGAGCCCGACAGAGCCCGACAGAGCCCGACAGAGCCTGACAGAGCCCGACAGGGCCCAGTAGAGCCCGACAGAGCCCGACAGAGCCCGACAGAGCCCGACAGAGCCTAGTAGAGCCCGACAGAGCCCGAGAGAGCCCGACAGAGCCCGACAGAGCCCGACAGGGCCCGACAGAGCCCGACAGAGCCCGACAGAGCCCGACAGGGCCCGACAGAGCCCGACAGAGCCCGACAGGGCCCGACAGGGCCCAGTAGAGCCCGACAGAGCCCGACAGAGCCCGACAGGGCCCGACAGGGCCCGACAGGGCCCGACAGAGCCCAGTAGAGCCCGACAGAGCCCGACAGAGCCCGACAGAGCCCGACAGAGCCCGACAGGGCCCGACAGGGCCCAGTAGAGCCCGACAGAGCCGAGAGGGCCCGACAGAGCCCGACAGAGCCCGACAGGGCCCGACAGAGCCCGACAGAGCCCGACAGAGCCCGACAGGGCCCAGTAGAGCCCGACAGAGCCCGACAGAGCCCGACAGAACCCGACAGGGCCCAGTAGAGCCCGACAGAGCCCGACAGAGCCCGACAGAGCCCGACAGGGCCCGACAGAGCCCGACAGAGCCCGACAGAGCCCGACAGCGCCCGACAGGGCCCAGTAGAGCCCGACAGAGCCCGACAGAGCCCGACAGGGCCCGACAGGGCCCGACAGAGCCCGACAGGGCCCGACAGAGCCCAGTAGAGCCCGACAGAACCCGACAGGGCCCGACAGAGCCCGACAGAGCCCGACAGAGCCCGACAGGGCCCAGTAGAGCCCGACAGAGCCCGACAGAGCCCGACAGGGCCCAACAGAGCCCGACAGAGCCCGACAGGGCACGACAGGGCCCCACAGAGCCCGACAGGGCCCGACAGAGCCCGACAGAGCCCGACAGAGCCCGACAGGGCCCGACAGAGCCCGACAGAGCCCGACAGGGCCCAGTAGAGCCCGACAGAGCCCGACAGAGCCCGACAGAGCCCAGTAGAGCCCGACAGAGCCCGACAGAGCCCGACAGGGCCCGACAGGGCCCGACAGAGCCCGACAGAGCCCGACAGGGCCCGACAGAGCCCGACAGGGCCCAGTAGAGCCCGACAGAGCCCGACAGAGCCCGACAGAGCCCAGTAGAGCCCGACAGAGCCCGACAGAGCCCGACAGAGCCCAGGAGAGCCCGACAGAGCCCGACAGGGCCCGACAGGGCCCGACAGGGCCCGACAGAGCCCGACAGAGCCCGACAGAGCCCAGTAGAGCCCAGTAGAGCCCGACAGAGCCCGACAGAGCCCGACAGAGCCCGACAGGGCCTGACAGAGTCCGACAGAGCCCGACAGGGCCCAGTAGAGCCCGACAGAGCCCGACAGAGCACGACAGAGCCCGACAGAGCCCAGTAGAGCCCGACAGAGCCCGACAGAGCCCGACAGGGCCCGACAGGGCCCGACAGAGCCCGACAGAGCCCGACAGGGCCCGACAGAGCCCGACAGGGCCCAGTAGAGCCCGACAGAGCCCGACAGAGCCCGACAGAGCCCAGTAGAGCCCGACAGAGCCCGACAGAGCCCGACAGAGCCCAGTAGAGCCCGACAGAGCCCGACAGGGCCCGACAGGGCCCGACAGGGCCCAGTAGAGCCCGACAGAGCCCGACAGAGCCCGACAGAGCCCAACAGAGCCCGACAGAGCCCAGTAGAGCCCGACAGAGCCCGACAGAGCCCGACAGAGCCCAGTAGAGCCCAGTAGAGCCCGACAGGGCCCAGAAGAGACCGACAGAGCCCGACAGAGCCCAGAAGAGACCGACAGAGCCCGACAGGGCCCGACAGGGCCCGAGAGAGCCCAGTAGAGCCCGACAGAGCCCGACAGAGCCCAGTAGAGCCCAGTAGAGCCCGACAGAGCCCGACAGAGCCCGACAGAGATTGACAGGGCCCGACAGAGCCCGACAGAGCCCGACAGGGCCCGACAGAGCCCGACAGGGCCCGACAGGGCCCAGTAGAGCCCGACAGAGCCCGACAGAGCCCAGTAGAGCCCAGTAGAGCCCGACAGGGCCCGACAGGGCCCGACAGGGCCCAGTAGAGCCCGACAGAGCCCGACAGAGCCTGACAGAGCCCGACAGGGACCGACAGGGCCCGACAGAGCCCGACAGAGCCCGACAGAGCCCAGTAGAGCCCGACAGAGCCCGACAGAGCCCGACAGAGCCCGACAGGGCCCGACAGGGCCCGACAGAGCCCGACAGAGCCCGACAGGGCCCCACAGAGTCCGACAGAGCCCGACAGAGCCCGACAGGGCCCGACAGGGCCCAGTAGAGCGCGACAGAACCCGACAGAGCCCGACAGGGCCCGTCAGGGCCCGACAGAGCCCGACAGAGCCC
>NW_027017111.1:0-30848 GCF_036013445.1 Caloenas nicobarica
ATAAACAAAAACGTGGCAACACACATGCACACCTGCAATCACTCCCTCTCACATCTCTTTACAGAAAGACCTATGTGAAAAGCACTTCCATTCTTAAGGTTAAACACATCTGTTTATGTTTGGGATACTGTACACACGTATGCGTGTCTGCACGAGAGAATACACGTTTGGAGAGCACCTGCAGATACGTGCCTGTTCTTGGCCTATCCTGTGGGTAGAAGCACTTGTGCTTATAAATGCTTGTCTGTCCACGTGTGTGCCTTGACGTGGGCTCCATTCATGTTTAGGCGTGAGTGTACTGCTCTGCTGTTCGATGGCAATGTTCCGCGTATATGTTGACGCACAGTCCTGCATTTCTCATGTGGACAGGTGCAAGGGATCTCTGCTAGTAAGGGAACAAAGACAGACGTAGGCAGAACTGAATGCTGTGCCATGATACTTTTCTCCTAAGGCAAATGCTTCACAGTCATATGAGGAAAGACGCTTTGCAATCGATCTACAAGAGAAACGAAGCAGAACATGTCATAACGAGAAAGAACAGCAGAGCATCTCTTCACAAGCTTGTCCCTCATGTATAGCTGAGGGCAAACATTGTGTGCTTGTGCGAGAGCAAGTGTAACTCTTTGTTTAGTAGCTTTGCACAGTTACAAGTGGTGGCACGACTGTCAATGTCTAGGATACCTGCAGACGTGACCCAGTGTGCGTGGAGTGTGCCTGAAAGTGTGCATTCCTAAGCGCCTGCTGTATCTATCCATCTCTCCACACGCATGTAAGTCTTTCTCTCAACTAGCATGTGTGTTAATTTCATCGCACATGTGCATCAGCGCAGCAATATTCGAAAGGAATGAGCTCAACTGAGTGTCTCTATTGGCAGTATGTGTGGTGGTTGTACCTCTGTGTATCGGAACAATCATGGTCGCTCAAGTGAACCGAGAAAAGGGAAATCATCTAGGCAGAGGCAACAAAGCAGAAACGAGGCAGGATTGTGTTTGATATAGGCATTTCCCTAGGCTGACTTTTCACAGTTACACGAGAAAAACACTGAGTGATAGATCTACCAGAGAAACTTTTCCAAAGAGGCCATTTAGCAAATGAGCTGGAGAACCTCTTATTGGGCCTTTGCCTCAATGTCTATGACGGATTTTTGGCTCTCTCCTTGATGAACAGTCAAAGTGTACCTGAGCATTAGCTTCCCCGGGAAACTTGCACTCTTTTTTTGCTGAATAGCAAAAAGACGGGTACGCAAGTCAGGGCAACAAACAGCAGGGGATGCAGTGGCATGGATCCTGACCAGATACTAGGAAATAACCCAAATACAGGCGAGGCGGAGAGGTAGGCCATGCATTTGTCTTCAGGTAGTTCCTGTGCTGCCTTCTTCTGGAAGATTGTGACCTTGATAAGACCGTGTCTGCAATACCTGGGGTTGTGGTTTGCAAGCTTGTGACTCCCACAGATTCCTAATGTATTCAAATATTCTATAAGCACGCTTGTTACTTTTTCATTCTTGGCATATATTGCTTTAGAGTGATTGCTTGATTTGTCTCGGAGTCCTAAAGAAATCCCCTATGTTCCTCTGTTGGTGTGTCACACTTATAGTGCTTTGGAAAAGCCTCTGATTTAAAGACCAATGATAGCTTGTAGTACTTCTGCTGTTGCATTGTAAAATATAATGGTGCATGCTAAGCAGGAAGCAATGTTCAGTTTATGTGAATTGCACTTTTCTGGTGTTGCAATAAGCAATGCTACCTACAGGAGGACAAAGATCTTCCGATCGTACGCTGTTAAGGCCATCAAGGATGTAAGCCACTGCCCATCACCTGAGTTACACCCTGCCCGTTCATCGTTCTCAGCTTGAGTCAGCTGCTTTTCCTTGCTCTCTGGCAGTATGCAGTAAAAAAAGTCATGTGCTGTCCTTTTAGTTTAGAAGAGATAAAGTTGATTTTCCTTACTATGTCACTGCACACTATATTCAACTGGTGTGGCCCACATGCAAAGAGATTAGACTTCTTCTTTGTTCCATTTCAGATTAAAACAATGGTGTTACACTTATTCCCTCCCTTAAAACCCAGCAATATTCAAAGGAGAGAGAACTGAGCTGTTCTATGATAGGCACATACATCAGACAACGCCTCCAGCTATAGATTGGAAAGCACGATGATTGTGTGTATATGAGCAATGCAAAAGCGTCGGGTCTTTGGAGCACTTATGGAGGATAACAACAACTGCTGTTAAATGAAAGAATGTCTGCTTAAAAGTGTAGTCTTTGCTCTTAAGTTGGTACTTTTTTTCAACACAATACATCTTTGGATAGAAGCAAAACACCCTCTGCATCTGTAAGATGGGCACAACTATCACAAAAGCAAAATTTTAATTCCTCACACATAGGGACCTAATACTGATCACCGGCTTTGCTCTCACCCCCATTCCCTCACTTATATTTCAGTAAGTCCTGGAATCTCCCTACAGATGGGAAGAGCATTCAGGTACCCAGTTCCCTCTACATGTGGCTTGGCCCAGACAGTGAAGGAAATGAGAAACCCTATTCCCTGGACCATGCATGTGGCCATGCAGATTCTTCCCCAACCAGACCCTTTTAAAGCATGGGCAATGATTCTCTCCTCCTATTCTTCTGCTGTCATTACCACTTCAAAAATGAATCCCGAACTTATATGAATGCCGTCAGTAACACATGCAGACTCCTTCCCTATTTATATTCAGAAATCAAGCTGAATACATATGCCCACTGGCGATTACACACCATTATGCACCTACTATTTCCAGGACATCTAGGCAAAGCCACAGTATGGCAAAATCGCACTAAGCTGCCTAGTTCATAAGTGCACACACAGAGAAAAAAACAATCCTTATCGATAGCAACACCTACCATGAAATTAAGAAACGCTGGAAATAAAGCAGGCTAAGATCCCTTTCTTTGGCTCTGTTCTCTAGCTGTCTTACTCCAAGCAGACAGACAAGACGGACAAGAGATTCTCAGCCTCCTGATCCTTTCCCCACTCCAGCTATGCTGGTCACACATACGTTTGACTATTAGAATTGCTTTAGGCTGGTGCAATATTCTCTGTGATGGGCGGCATAAGAGGACTCTGCATGTGTGTGGGCGCATATGTACTCTGTGTGTGCAAAGCTCCTTCTAACTCAATTCCAAAAGTGCTGAAGAGAGGTGTTGAAAGAGAGGGGAGCCCAGGCACAGTCCAGGCAATTGTAAGGGAAAGAAGGACGAAAAGAGTGTTGTCTAAAGAAAAAACAAAGAGGGTGAAGATGTGCTGAGGATGGAAGCTTTTCCTTGCTGGCAGGAAGTAGCCCAAGATCCTTCAGAGGCGAATTTTGCTTGACAGCTGTCCCTGCCCTTCTTTAGCTAAAGGACATATTTGGCAACATTATATATCAGTGTGTCAACATGGATTTGCTTTTAGGTATATGCGTTTGCATGCAGGTTGTAGTTTTAGCACATATCTGCATTTTTGTGGAAACACTTCTGCCTGTGTTTTGCTGAGGAATCCTATATGCGCATTTGGACTCAGACAGGGGAGAGCAGTAGGCTCCAACACGGAAGAAGGCAGACTGCGACTTTTCCTACGCAATCTGTTTCTCTCGGCATACCTAGTCCTACAAAGAAATCTACTAAACGTTCGATCTGCCAGAGAAATACAACAAAACATGCCGTGCAGAGGAAGAATAGCACAGTGGATGTTCACAAGCTTATCCATGATGTAGGGTGGAACGCAAGCACGTTCCTATTTCTGTGAGAGTAAGCACGTTCCTGATGGCCTACGCTGGCGCAAGTGCTTGTACATATGTATGCAATCCTTGGCTTTCAGAAGCGTACCTGTAGGCAGGTGCGAGTATAAGCCACAGTCTGTGAACAGGAATGTTCGCTTTTTTACCCACAGATGCAGAAGTGTTTTCGCCCTCAAACGAGTGGCACACAGGTACCTCTGCAGTTAAGTGACCCCTTAAGCGCCTCTATGAACATCGCGACAGAAACGGAGTACTTTGCCTCTTCCTGAACACGCAGTCATCTGTACACACACAGACACAAGAACGTGTTTACGTGCAGCCACAAGCTTTCTAATCTTTCTCTGGCTATCTTCCCTATCCCTCTTTACTGCAAACAGAGACTGCACGGACAAGAGATTCACAACCTTCTGAACTTTTCCCCACTCCAGTCAGGCTGACCACACATACGTGTGAGTATTGGAACTGCTCTACGCTCGGGCAGTATTCTCTATGATGGGAGGCATCTGAGGGGTCTGCGTGTGGAGGGCCAAAACGGCGTGTGTGTGGAGAGCTCCTTCTAAACCTGTTGCAGAAGTGCTGATGAGAGGGATTGGAAGGGAGGGGAAGCACAGGCACACTCCACGAAGTGAAAGAAGTGAAAGAAGAACGAAGAGAGTGCGCTCTAAAAGAGAGGTAAAGAGAAAGAAGTGTTGCTGAGGATTGAAGTACCTTCTCTGCTGCACGTAGTAGCTAAAGGTCCTTCAGGTACGGTTTTTGCTTTTATAGCAGGCTCTGCAGTTTTTTCGCTGACTGACCTGTTTGGACACATTTCTCCGGTAGATCTACCGCTAAGCTTTTTTCTTGGTGTAACTGTGAAAAGTCAGCGAAGGGAAACAGACTGTATGGAACAAATCTCATTTCTTCCTTGATTTTGCTTTGTTGCCTCTACCTAGATGATTTCTCTTGTATCTGTTCAGGTTGAGCAGTGATGGCAGGCACTCCAAACGCACAGCCTTTCAACAGTCCTCACGCACCCCTGCAGAAGTACATATTGGGCTACAATAACACACATGCTTGCTGAGAGAAAGATATGTGCTTGCATGCATGTGGAGAAACGGAGAGCTAGGGCAGACGCTTACACCACCACGAAACACTTGGGAACAATGTGTCCATGGTCATAGGGTCAAGTCTGTAGATATCCTAGATGATGCAAGTCGTGCCGCTACCAGAATGTTACAGGAAAAGTATTTACGTTCGCAGGCGCATGACGTGCTTGCGTTCAACCGTATACCACGGACGAGCTTGTGAATAGATGCTCCCCTCGTTTTTTTCTCTTACGATGTCTTCTGTTACATTTCTCTTGTTGATCTATTGCGAAGAATCTCCTGTCTTGCGACTGTGAAGACCCTGCCAAGTGAAAGAGGTAGCATGGCACCCCTATCTGTTCTGCCTGCTTCTCTTTTTTTCTTTACTAGCAGAGTTCCCTCCAATCTGTCCACATGAAAAACGTTAAGACTGTGCAACCAAGCATACGCAGTAACTTTCCAACAGCACAGTTGTGCCCTCACACCAGCCTAAGGAGGAATAGGGCCCAACACCTGCTTTCATGCACAGGGTCGTCAAACACGGGCAACCTTCCCACTGTTTATTCTCGAGCCGCCATGTACATGAGTGTGCAGAATACTAAACATAAACAAATGTTTTTACACTGAGGCATGAACGTGCATTTCACATGAGTATTTCTGTAAATAAATGTTTTTGTGGACAGGCTTTTCTTATCTGTCTTTGTGTGAAGAATTATGTGATTTTTCAGTAGCTGCATACGCATGCAGGTGGTGCTTGTGTGCACATATCTGAATGCTTCTGGCAACACGTCTGCGTTTGTTTCCCTGAGGAATCCTATTTGTTCTTTAGATGCGTACAAGGGAGAGCAGGTTGGCTCCAACACAGAAGAAGGAAGACGCTGAGTATTCTGACCCAATCTCTTTCTCTAGGCATACCTAGTCCTACAAAGAAAACCTCTAAGCCTTCGATTTGCATGAGAAATTCAACAAAACAGGTGGTAAAGAGGAAGAAAAGAAAAGGGTCTTTTGTCAAGATTGTCCGCGTTGTATCTGGAAAGATTTCCAAACAGATCATTTAAGGAAAGAACAGCAGAGTCTGATATCAGTCCAAAAAATCATATCTGGAGGAACTTTGTCTGCTCATGCCACCAAGTGAAGGGAAAGGCCATAGGGATAGGGTTGGAAGGGGCCATGAACACACACAGTACATTTTCCCCCCCCCAAACGGAGTCCTCATATGCATCCCAGCACAGAGTATACTGCACCAGCGTAGAGCAGTTCCAGTACAAACAGGAGTGGGCAACCAGCATGGCTGGAGTGGAGAAAGGTTCTGGATACTGACAATCTCTTGTCCATGCAGTCTCCACTTGGAGTAAAGATGGCTAAGGAACAGAGCCATAGAAAGGGATCTCAGTCTGCATTATTTCCTGTGCTTCTTGGTCTCAGGATAGGAGATGCTTCGGATAGGTTTATTGTCAGCGTGTGTGCATGTGCACACTAGGCAGGTTTGCGAGACCATGGGATTTTGTGGCTGTGTTTATAGATGTGTAGGAAATAGGACGCGTATACTGGTGTGTGATCACGACTGTGTGTGTTCATTCTGATCTATGAGTGTAAATATGGAAGGAGTGTGTATGAAACCTTGTGAATATACAAGAGTATGTATGTTTGCGTGCGCCATGGTGTGTAACCAGCAGCGTGCATGTGCAGTGATGTGAGTACATAGATATGCACGCACGAGTTTTCATGTGCGTCCATCTTTTTCCCTGCATCCCCAAGCATGGTTTCCCAGCTACTCTCTTCCTTTCGCAGGTCTGCTGCAGAGAGCGTTTTGCAAAAAGTTCACCGCGAAGAACAGAGATTCTTTTATCTGGAGACCAGGAATCCTGGAGTTATAAGGGAAACGAGTAGTGGAGATGTTCTTGCTGAAGTGGGAGTCCGTTCCCCGTGTGCAGTGAACCAATCTTAGAAACAAATGCTCTCCATTTCAGAGCTGTACAAGCCTAGATCCGAGAAAGCAAGCATGCCAGCAACAAAAGTCACAGTCATTATATGCCAAATCTTATCACAACAACGACAACCTCAGGGCAGTCCTACAGAGCCAATTGGTCAAACGTTTGCTTATTGGTTACACAATAATTGTAGTACTATGCATCATCCCTGGGGACAGGTCTCATGTCACATGTCTCATGTGGGGTTGGCCTCTGCAGTCCTGTGGGTGTGCTTTTTGCAAAGATCATCCAAGGGACACCATCTGAATACGTTTGGTTAGGGTTAGGGTCTAGGGTTAGGGTTAGGGTTAGGGTTTAGGTTTAGGGTTAGGGTTTGGGTTCGGGTTAGGGTTAGGGTTCGGGTTAGGGTTATGGTTCGGGTTTTTCCCCCAGGAGGGGCTGTGCTTCAAAATCAATGTGTTTGCTCACAAATGTGCAAGTCCGTTAGTGTAAGACAAAGAGAAACCCACCGTAGTCATGTTCGAAGCGTGTGTCTGGGAGATGGATGGTTTAATTTTAGGAGTTCACACCTATGCAATTCTAGTGCCGGAGGAAAATGAAAGCTAAGGGTTTTTTGTGGTGTGGGTAGGGATCCGCACACCTTTTTAGTATAAGCGAATGACCGCGGTTTGTTCTTTACTTTTAGTTTCCATCTTTGAAACTGCACGGCCAAATGCGCTCAGGGTCCCCGCAGGGTGGCGAGCAGGCGAGTGAGGCTGCAGAGCGGGCCAATCAGACGGCGCGAGCAAGGTTGAGGGGCGAAGCGCTGATAGGCGGAGAGAATGGCGATTGACGTGTGTAGGTTCTCAGCTCTCAATCGCGACAGTTGGCGAAGTGGCAGTGCTTGTGAAGTCCCTACTGCGCATGCCCAAATGGGCGCAGTCCTCAGTCAGGTCCGGTGAAGGTGTGGGCTTGTGGTGGCGGAGCGTGGGAAGGAGCATCCAATAGGAGGACAGCGCGGTGGGGTGGAAAGCAGCCAATGAGAGCGCGCCGACTCAATCCAGTTGGAATAGCTAGCTCCCTGGCAAGCGTGTCCGTGGTGTCTCGGGGGGGTACCGGGAATGAACGGGACGGGCGTCGGGGCGAGGGACGGGAGGCTGCGGAGCTCTCGCTGCGGCCTGCTCCCGGGGATCTGGAGGCAGCCGGTTCAGGGCAGGGCAGTCCTTGGTGAGGTCCCCGGAGCCGGCAGAGGGGCATGAGGTGACAGGCGGGAACCTCCCACCGGGTGTCAGTGCCCGCTGAACGCGGCGGGACAGTGGGAGGGAGCGAGGGGAACGGAGCAGTGAAATAGGCAGCAGGTGAGTGCGGGCATGGTTGAGGGTGACCGTGACGTTGGAACGGGATGGGCCAGTGCGGTGGGGAGGTGTTTAGTTAGGTTTCCCCCTCCTGCCCTCATGGCCGAGCTCGCAAAGCTGGTGAGAGGCATGTGACTCTTAGGGCAGGTGGGCTAAAGGTCTGTGGCCTGGAGCCGTGTCTCCGGTGCAGCGCCCGTTCCCGGTATTGCGGTCTCTCCGGGAGTGGCGCAGCCCCCTTTTGTCAGGGGGATGTTTAGAAACAGAGCTAAGGTGCGGTTGCAGGCTCGGCGGTGTGGTGAGCAGGGTGCCGCTTTGGCGGAAGTGCGGAAGCTCAGGGCGAGGCCCTGCAGGTTCTGTGTCTTTACGTGCGATTGGGTGTGTCCACCTATGCCAGGCTCAGGGTCCTTCCCGGCCCAAGCACCCTCCCCGTGTAGAGGAGCCCCGTGGAGCCGTGGCACCCACGCGCTCAGCTTCCCCTTTCTGGACAACGTGGCACAAGAGAAAGAGAAAGAAAAAGAAAACGCACACACAAAAAGACAGCGCAAGACCTCGCGCCCAATATGCACGTGGCTTTGCGCTTCGGGCGGGGAGGTGATGGGCGGAGAGAATGGCAATTCAAGTGCAGAGCGGGCCGATCGCGTGCTTGCATGCTGCCACGGGCCGGGGACAGCTGGGGTCGGGACTCAGAGGTGCTGCCTCCAGGTGCCGTCGGCCAGCAGAGCAAGCCGGGCGCGTTAGCCTTCCGGCACCGGGCAGGCGGGCGGCGGTGTTCGTTTTCGGGACTTGCGGCTGTCCCTGCAACAGGGGCGCTTTCCTGCCGCGGCTCTCTGTTTTTTTTTGTTTTGGTTTGGTTTGGGTTTTTTTGCGGGATTTCCACGGAACGCGGCACGACTGCTCGCCCGGGGCTGCCACGCCCCGGGGATGCTGAACTCTAATTTCGAATTTTTGTTTTTCAAAGGGGGAGCTACGAACACCTGATGCTCAGCAGATCCCGCAGCCCAGGCGGGGAACAAAACGTGGGAGAGCAGAGCCCAAGCGGGAGACGTGGCAACATCTTCCCTCCCCACTGTGCCATGGGGCAGCTGCCGGCCTGTGGGATGGGGGCTGCGACTGTTTGGGGCGCTGCCCCCTGTTTTGAGGAGTTGTGGTATGTACATATGTAAATGGCATTATGAGAGCAAGGAGATGCCCGTGGGGGCTATTTCCCTTTTCTACCTTCTTTTGGAGAGAAAAGAAGGGGGGATTTGGGGGGGTGATGATGATGTTACTGGGGGGTGTGCTGATGGTACTGGAGGAGCAGGCCAGTGAGAGATGGGGGGATTACAGCCCCAAAATGTCTGAAGGATCATGGGTGGGGTATTTAGTGGTACTGTGGGGAGGAGAAATTTCTCCCTGTCCTCTGCAGGGAAAACAAAATAAAACAATCCTACATCAAAGCTGTCCTGGAGAAATACTTGCTGTTTGTCATTCAGGTTCTAGAAGTGCCCGATGTCCTGTTAAAGGTTGTGGTGGTGCAGGTCAGGGATCCCCAGGCTGTGCCGAGACCACAGGACGGCTGCTGGTGGAACAAAAGTCAAGGACAACTTCTCAGAGGTAAGAACCTTTCGATTTGCTCTCCTCAGGACACATCCATTTGCCTCTGGGCCTCTCACAGGCTTACTCGCCACCTTGTTCCCTCAGAAACCCGTTTCCTTCCAGTTCCTCTGTGATTGCCCCGCCTGCCTTTGGGTGCCCGCAGGCTCTTTGGTGGCATCAAGGTGCCCGTTTGACCTTTTGCTTCATTTAATTCCCCTCTTTTTCTCTCTTCCCCTCAAAACTTCCCCATTTGCTTTTGGCACATCCCAGAGGCCTCATTTTTCCCTCTTGTACCCTCTCAAGACCGCTCTGTTTGCCCCTCCGCTCCCTTTAGAACTCCTCTGATTTCCACCTGCTCCTCTCAGGACAGCTGAGCTTGTCTTTTGGGGCACCTGAGAGCCTCCATTTACCTTCCTTGTAGCCGCCCCCCGTGTTCTTGTTGCCTGGGGACCTGTTTGTGTATTTTGCAGCCCAGAGGCCTCTGTTTGCCTTTCTTGTGACCCAGAGCCCTCCACGTGGCCTCCAGTTGCTGCAGGACCTCTCCCTTGGGCAGCGTGCCCTGGAGCCATCGCAGGCACCCCCATCAGCTCCCCACATCCCTCTGTACCGTTCGTGTGCCCCCTGTCCCCTCATGTCCCCTCCATTGTCCTTCCAGGCACCAGAATCAATGTGTGTGGCAAGTGGCCTCGTCAAACCATGTCCCTTCCAAGTGCCTCCGTCCCCCACATGGTCCTCTCAGGAGGAGGGCTTTAGTATCACTCTCTGTGGACTCGTTTGTCTTTCTTTAGACCTCTCCCGAGGGGTTTTGTCATTTGTTTTCGTTTGAGATGCTTAAGTGTTACTTAAGGTGCTTGGTACTGTTTCTGCCATGTGGGGTTTGTTGTTGTTTCCAGCCTATCCTGGTTTTCTGTCCTTTGGGATTTATTTATTAATGTTGTGAGAGTCAGAGAGAAAACGAGGAGTCTCTGTGACTTAAAACTATTGTTGATCTGCAGTGTTTTAGAGCAGGATTCTTACAGGATGTATTTCTCCCCAGAATGCAGCGCTGGTACAAGTTCACCAGGACACGTGTGTCCAGCAGGTCTGTCGGGCTGGGCAGGCGGTGAACGGATGCGCTGGCAGCGGCTGCTGAACCAGCCGGGGTTTGTTTGACCGTGTCCAGCCTCGTACGTGTGGTTTGTTTTCACTTGCGGGTTGAAACAGCAGTTTCCTTAATTAAAAATACCCCAACATGGCCCCCGGCTGTTTATAAATGGAGGTATTAAAAAACCTCCCAGGTAGTAATGATTCCCAACATAACATTAAAAGATTTAGATGCAAAATAAAATTAGAAAACAGTGAGTCATGACTGTCTATATTTAAACACAGCTTTTTTGGAAGGTGTGTGAAAACATCCCAGGTATTAATTACCTCTAAGTAGAGTCAAAATAAAAAGACAACAAACTACGTCTGATTAACAACAGTTAATTTTAATTTTTCACTGTGATATCCAGTCTGGGCTTCTCCTGCAGGGGCGTGTCCTCGAGAGGTCACGCCCCCAACTCCATCCCCTTCAAAGCTCCGCCCCTGCCAGTGTGTGCCCTCCCCCAAGGGGCGTGTCCCATGCAGGCCCCTCCCCTTTCACCGCACCGCCCGAGGAGCATGACGCACTAAGGCCCCGCCCCCAACTCCTCCCAACCACCTCCCCTAAGCCACGCCCCCTTAGAGCATGTCCTGTAAAGGCTCCACCCCATCCAAAGCCCCTCCCTTGCTAAGCCACGCCCCCTTGGGGCACATCCCTTGCTGACCCCACCCCCGAGTGAGCTGTCCAAGGGGTGATGTCTGCACAGACTCCACCCCCAGGCTCCTCCCACAGGGCGTGACACACGGAGGCTCCACCCCCTTCCCCAGGCGGGGCTCCCCGTGGGCGCGTCCTCTCATAGTCCCCGCCCCTCCGCACTGACCCCACCTCCTGCATGCGGTGCCACCCCCAGCTGTCCCCCATATGTGCCCCCCCATCTGTGCCCCATAAGTAACCCCATAGCAGCCCCACAGGTACCGCTATAGCAGCCCTGTACCTGTAATAAATTTCGACTCCAATTAACTTAAACAATTAAAATTTTATTGCCAAATAGTAGCAGGCTACGATAAGCAAAGACAGCACTGGGTGCGGCCTAGAGACCTCAGTCTCTCTGGTGGCGCACGCACACACAAACTTAGTCCTTTCGGCTTTTATAGTCCTCTTTCGGATGTAATTCTCCACTCTCATTGAAGGCTTGTGCTACGGTGCAACTTGCGGTGTGTCTTGCGTCATGTGGGCGTTGACCGCTGTATATCTCTCTTTGTTTCTGGTTATCTTGTCTCGGCTTCTTATCAGGTAAACATGGCAGGCAAAGTCTATCAAGTAAACACACTATTTCCTGTTTTGCTACAGCATGTTTCCACGAGTTTTAACGAACAAAGATTTCTCAGGACTGTTTGTGACATACCTGCCCATAAGTGCTCCAGACACGCCTCTGAAGAGCCCCTATAGCAGCCCCATAGGTGCCCCACAGGTACCGCTATAGCAGCCCTGTACCTACCCATAAGTGCTCCAGACACTCCTCTCAAGAGCCCCTATAGCAGCCCCACAGGTGCCCCACAGGTACTGCCACAGCTGCCCCATCCCGCCCCACAGCCGCTGCTGCGGGACCGCCAGAGCCCCCGGCCCCACACCCGCCCCGCAGCCCCACAGGGCGCGGTGCCGGTGAAGCCACGTCCTGGCTGCGGCCGGAGGAGCCGCCGCTTTCCCCCCCCACATCCCAGATCGCCGTTGGTGCTGCGGCCGGAGGAGCCGCCGCTTTTCCCCCCCCACATCCCAGATCGCCGTTGCTGCTGCGGCTGGAGGAGCCGCCGCTTTTTGCCCCCCCCACATCCCCCCAATCACTGTTGCTGCTGCTGCTGCTGCTGTCGCCGCTGTCTCAGGAGCTGCCGCTTTTCCGCCCAGCCCCGACTCCCCCCCCCGCCTCAATCACCGCCGCCGGATGAGCAACCGCCTCCTGCTTCTTCCGCCATCTTGTCTCCCCCCTCCTTTTCACCGCTGCTATTTTATAGTGAGGTAGGAGGGGGCGCCCGCTGATTGGCTGCTGGCGCCCGGCGCGAAAGCCGCCCATTGGCTCATCCCCGCGCGGGCTTCTCCGAGGCAGAGGGAGAAAGGTGCCAATTGGTGATCGTATCGCTGAGGGAAGAAAGGCGCTGATTGGTCACTGCCTTCCCGCCGAGGTTCGCCCAGCCCGTGCCAGGCGCTGATTCGCTAGTGCCTCTGAGGTAAAAAAGGCGCTGATTGGTCGCCGTCTTCCCGCCGACATTCTTCCACAGTAACGAGGCGCTGATTGGCCAGCGCGGCTGAGGCGGGCGTCTCATCCATTGGCCGGAGGGCGGGCGGAGGGCGGGACCGGGCGGGACAGCGAGGTGATAAAGGACGTGGCAGCGGCGGCCGCGCGCTTCTCGGGGCTGCCGAACCGGCTGATCCGCCCCCCCACGTGGGACCCGAGGGACCGAGAGCAGCGGGAGCGGCGGCTGGAACTGATTAACGGGCGGGTCAGGGTGTTAATTATCGTGCGGGAGTTAATTGGGGCTCGGCAGGGTGACGAGTGCCCGGCGGGCTTGGGTGTATTTGGGGCTTTGATGGAAACTGGGGGTTTAAAAGCCGCGGGTTTGTGGCTGTTGGGGTGGGGGCTGAGGCTCCCGCAGCCGCTTTAACTGTTCGAATCGTTGTGTTCAAAGCGGGAGGAGCCGGTTTGGGGCTTTTCTCGGGAGCCGGGGAGGTTTGGGTCCAGTTCGGCTTCTAGAAGTTTTTTTTACATATTTTAGGGGGGTTTTGGGTGCCGATTTGTGCTAAAAGGCGCCTTTAAAATCTCTTTATTGTCATTTTATCAGGAGAATTAATGTTTAAAGCTCGGGGGGAGGTTTGGGCCTTTTTTCCAGGAGTTTGAGTCCAGATTAGGGGTTTTTTTTTAATGTTATTTTTTTTAATATGTTTAAAAGGTTTATTTGAGGTTTTATTTGGAACATTTTGGGCGGGTTTGAGGCTCCTAAAATTTAATTGTTCGATTTATTAAAGTTAATGTCGAAATTATTGTATTTAAAGTCGGGAGAGGCCATTTGGGTCGAAATAGCATTTTAAACGTATTTAAAGTTGCGGATCCCACTTTGGGGCTGATTCGTGACTTTAAAGCTTTTAAAACTCTTCATTTGAACCGGTTTATGGAGCAGTTCAAACTGCGGATTCGGGTTTTCTGGGTTTGGAGCCGAATTGGGGTTTTTACCAACCGGCCGATTTATTTGGGCTCTTGCACTTCAATGGTTCTTGCGGTTTTATTTTACCGGGTTCGGGCGGTTCGAGGCTCCTGGAGCCGCTGAATTGTTTTAATTATTTAAAGCTGCGAGGAGCCGTTTTGGGGCTGTTTGGGTCTAAATCGGCTTTTTAAAGGTTTATTTAATGCTTCTAAAGCTCGAGGGGCAGATTTGGGGCTGTAAAGCTTTTAGAATCTATTTACTGATAACGAATTTATTCAATAGATTAATATTTAAAGTGCAGGGGGAGATTTGGGGCAGTTTCCCAGGATTACGAGTCCAAATTTGGCTTTTTATTTTAACTGCTTATTAATTTAAATTATTATATTTAAACGGGGCTTTATGAGGTTTTTTTTAAATTGAGGTTTTTAGGGTTTTTTTTAGCATTTTGGGCGGTTGTGAGGCTCCTAAAGCCGCTTAATTGTTGAAATAATTTAATTGTTTAAATAATTGTGTAAATTATTGTATTTAAAGTCAGGAGGGGCATTTTGTTGCTTTTTGAGGAGATTTGGGGGCTGAATTCACTTTACCGAACATATCTAAAGTTCGGGGTCCCAGATCTGGTGCTTTTAAAATCTATTTATCGATAATTTACTAAATTAATATTTAAGCGGGAACAAACTCGGCTTTTTTAACCCGCCGCCATTTTGTCTCCCCCCTCACCCTGAGCGGGGTGAGGAGACGCCCGCTGATTGGCCAGTGCCGTCTGGCGGTAAAGCCTCCCATTGGCTCAGCCCCGCGCGGCTGTCTCCCAGGGGAGGAAGGTGCTGATTGGTCGCCGCATCCCTAAACCCGCTTAATTCTTTAAATTGTATTATTTAAATATTACTATATTATTTAATATGGTAATATATGAATTTAAAAAATATAGATCTATAAAACTAACATATTAGTGTATTAACAATATAATATAAATTATATAATAATATGATGAATAATAAAAATGTATTTTGTATTATATACTAACCATCAATTACTATTATTAATTAATTAATATATAATAACATAATATAATAATGTGATGTATAATGTATTATAACAATATTTATGATATGTTAATATTCTGTATTGATATAGTAATATATAATTACTATATAATATATCTAATACATTAATATATATCTTATTCTATTATATAAAGCTGGGAGGGACCATATTTGGGTGGGTTTTTGATATTTTTGGGCTGTTTTTAGGATAATTTGTGCTCCAAGAAGCTTTTAAGATCTATTTTTTTTTGGCAATCAATTTGCTCACTAAGTTAATATTTAAGCAGGGCGGGGTTGGGGCTATTTCCCAGGATTTTGAAGCAAATAACGCCTTTTTTTTTTCTTTTTTTTTCTTTTCTTTTTTTTTTTTTTTTTACAACTGCATCTCCTGCTCAGAGAACACTGAAGGCAGCCGGGCCATGCCCCCCCATCTGCTCCCGCCGGGCCACGCCCCCCATCTGCTCCACCCTGGACACGCCCCCCTCTCCAGCCGGCCACGCCTCCACTGCCCACTATGGGGGGAGTCACAAGGGTCTATGGGGCGGTTGTGGGGGGGTCACAGGGGTGTGGGGTCAATGGGGCTGTTGTGGGGTGAAACACCCCACAAGAGGCTGAACCCCCTGCAGGTGAGTGACCTACACACTGACCCACACCCTGTAGTTCTTCCACTCTGCTGCATAGATTCACAGCACCTCATAGCTCCTCTACTCTGCCCCATAGACCCACAGCACCCCATAGCTCTTCCATTCTCCCCCATAGATCCACACCAGTGCCCCACAGTAACTCATACCTCTCCCACTCTGCCCCATAGACCCACAGTGCTGCCCCACAGCACCCTAGAGCTCCTGCACTCTAACCCATAGACCCACAGCGCCCTGTATTTCCCCCCTTCCGCACCATAGATCCACAGCACTGCCCCACAGCACCCCATGGCTCCTGCACTCTGACCCATAGACCCACAGTGCAGCTCCACAGCATCCCATATCTTGTTCACCCTGCCCCATAGACCCAGAGCATGTCATTGCTCCTCCAGTCTGCCCCATAGATCCACAGTGCTGCCCCACAGCGCCCCATAGCTCCTGCACTCTGCCCCTTAGGCCCACAGCGCTGCCCTGCAGCACCCTTTAGCTGCTGCACCCTGCCCTATACATACATAGCACCTCATGGCTTCTACATTTTCCCCCACAGATCCACATTTCTGCCCCACAGCACCCCACACCTCTGTCCACATCACCACCCTTTCTGACCACGCCTCCACTGCCCACTGTGGGGGGGGGCACAAGGGTCTATGGGGTGGGTGTGGGGAGTCATGGGGGCTGTGGGGTCAATGGGGCTGTTGTGGGGCGAAACACCCCAGAAGAGGCTGAACCCCTAGCAGGTGAGTGACCCACACACTGACCCACAGTGACCCATAGCACCCCATAGCCCCTCTACTCTGCCCCATAGGTCAACAGCACCCTGTAGCTGCTCTCACTCTGCCCCATAGATGGACAGCACTGCCACACAGCACCCCATAGAATCTTCACTCTGCCCCATAGATGGCAAAGCACTGCCCCACAGCACCCCATGGCTCCTGCACTCTGACCCATAGACCCACAGCAGTGCTGCACAGCACCCCATAGCTCATCCACTCTGCCCCATAGATCCACTGCAGTGCCCCGCAGCACCCTGCTTCCTCCACTCTGCCCCATACATACATAGCACTGCCCCACAATGTCATAGCTCCTCCACTCTGCCTCAGACATTCACACCAGTGCCCTCAGTAGCTCATACATCTTCCACTCTGCCCCATAGATGCACAGTGCTGCCCCATAACACCCTAGAGCAGCTCCACTCTGGCCTCGAGACCCAGAGTGCTGCCCCACAGCGCTGCCCCACAGCACCCCATACCTCCTCCAATCTGCCCCATAGATCCACAGCACTGCCCTACAGCACCCCATGGCTCCTGCACGCTGCCCCACAGCAGCCCATAGCTCCTCTACTCTGCCCCATAGTCCCACAGCACCTCATAGCCCCACAGCACCCCATAGCTCTTCCTCTCTGCCCCATAGATCCACACCAGTGCCCCACAGTACCTCATACCTCTTCCACTCTGGCCCATAGCCCCACAGTGTTGACCCACAGCACCCTAGAGCTCCTCCACTCTGCCCCATAGACCCACAGCACCCTGTAGTTCCCCCCTCTGCCCTATAGATCCACAGGACTGCCCCACAGCACCACATAGCTCTTCCGCTCTGCCGCATAGACCCACAGTGCTGACCCACAGCACCCTAGAGCTCCTCCACTCTGCCCCATAGACCCACAGTGCCCTGTATTTCCCCGCCTCCGCACCATAGATCCACAGCACTGCCCCACAGCACCCCATGGTTCCTGCACTCTGACCCATAGACCCACAGTGCTGCTCCACAGCACCCCGTATCTTGTTCACTCTTGCCTGATAGAACTGCAGCACCCCATAGCTCCTCCACTCTGCCCCCAAGATCCAAAGCACCCCATAGCCCCTCTACTCTGCCCCATAGGTCAACAGCACCCTGTAGCTGCTCTCACTCTGCCTCATAGATGGACAGCACTGCTGTGCAGCACCCCATAGAATCTTCACTCTGCCCCATAGATGGCACAGCACTGCCCCACAGCACCCCCTTGCTCCTGGACTCTGACCCATAGACCCACACTGTTGCCCCACAGCACCCCATATCTTGTTCCCTCTGCCTCACAGACCCACAGCACTGCTGCACAGCACCTCATAGCTCATCCACTCAGCCCCACAGATCCACTGCAGTGCCCCACAGCACCCGTGCTTCCTCCACTCTGCCCCATGCATGCATAGCACTGCCCCATACCCTCATAGCTCCTCCGCTCTCCCCCATACATTCACACCAGTGCCCCCAGTACCTCATACATCTTCCACTCTGCACCATAGATACACAGTGCTGCCCCACAGCACCCCAGAGCTCCTCCACTCTGCCCCATAGTCCCACAGTGCTGCCCCAAAGCACCCCAGAGCTCTTCTACTCTGCCCAATAGATGCACAGCGCTGCCCTACAGCACCCCATACATCCTCCACTGCCCCGTACATCTACAGCAGTGGCCTACTGCACCCCATGGCTGCCGGGCTCTGCCCCATAGTCCCACAGTGCTGCCCCACAGCACCACATGGCTCCTTTACTCTGACCCTTATAGCCACAGTGCTGCCCTACAACACCCTTTAGCTGCTGCACTCTACCCTAGAGATGCGTACCACCCCATAGCTTCTGCATTCTGCCCCATAGATCCAAGTTTCTGCCCCACAGCACCCCACACCTCTGTCCACATCACCACCCTTCCCTCCTGACCACGCCTCCGCTGCCCACTATGGGGCGGTCACAAGGGTCTATGGGGCGGTTGTGGGGGGTCCCGGGGTCTGCGGAGTCAATGGGGCTGTTCCCGGGTTAGGGGGTAGGGTCATGAGGGTTAGGGAACATGGGGACACAGAGACGCCCATGGGGTGAATGTGGACATGGGGACACTGAGACCCCTGTGGAGAGAGTGGGGACACTGGAGACCCCCCTGCAGTGAGGGGGAGGGGGCATGGGGGACCCCGACCCCCGTTCCCCGCCCTGGGTGTCAGCTCTGCGGGTTCTGCCACCAACGCGCGTCCCTGACGTGGCACATGCTGCGCCATGGCGGGGGCAGGGGCCATCCCTGCCCTGCCCCCGCTGCTTCTGGACCCCCCAGCGCCTCAAGTTCCAGGCAATCAAGAGCCTCCATGAGCTCCCCCGAACCACCCCTGTGGCACCCTGGGGACCCCTGACCCCCCCGGCACCCTGTGCTTGGTGACCCCCAACCCTCTGCGCCCCTTTGCCCTTGGGCCCCTCCTCTGTTATTTATTTCCTGTTGGCCCCCCGGGGTGTGTGGGACTGGGGGGACCGTGGGGCCCACGGTTTTATCTTGGGGGGGGGTCACCCTTGGGCCCCCCATTCCATTAAAGTGATGGAGGGGGGGCGGGGCGCCATTTGGGGACACAGCTCCACCCCCAGTGCTGAACGCGGGGGATCGGGGGGGCTATGGGAAGAGTCTATAGGGGCAGCGGGACACCCTGAGGATGTCGTGGGGACCCCCCTCCATGGCAGCCAAGGACACAGCGGGGACCCCTTGGGGCCACGGGGACAATGAGGGGACCCCCAGGGATCTTCCCCTGGGACCCCGAGGGGACCCACCTGGGAATCACGAAGGCGCCTGGATCCCAGTGGGGGTGTCACCTCCAGCGCCCCCCAAATGCTGTGGGCACCCCCGTGGCCCCTTCCCCAGTACCCAGGAGCTGCCCTGCCCCAGTACCCAGGAGCTGCCCTGCCCCCTGCAAGGAGCCCCAACGCCCCCCGGCTGGTGTCAGACCATCACCTGCCCCCCCTTTTTGTGCACCCCCAAATGGGAGTAAGTGGGTTCCCCCCTCCCATCCCCCGAGGGTTGTCCTGGTCCCTGGAGCTGGGGGGGCGCTAGGACCCAGGGGGGAACCCGGACTGAGCCCCAGCTTGGAGGCCACGCCCCCGGGCCCGACAGAAACCGGCAGAGCACGACAGAGCCCGATAAGGGCCGACGGAGCCTGACAGGGCCCGACAAAACTTGAAAGAGCACGATAGAGCCCCACAGAACCTGACCAAAGTCAACAGACCCTGACAGCGCCCGATAAAGCCCGACAGAGCCCAACAAAGTCCGATAGAGCTTGACAGAGTCTGTCAAATCCCGACAAAATCTGACAGAGCCCGAGAAAGTCCAACAGAGCCTGACAGAGCCCGTCAAAGCCCGATAAAGACCGACAGAGGTCAACAGAGCCCAGCGGGGCCTGACAGATCCCAACAAGGCGTGACAGGGCCTGACAAAGCCCGACCGATCTTGACACAGCCCAAGAAACCTGAGAGAGCCCGACAGAGCCCAAGAAAGCACCACAAGGCCTGACAAAGCCCGACAAAGAGTGACGGAGCCTGCCAAGGCCTCACACAGCCCGACGGAGCCTTAAAGGGCCTGGCAGGGCCTGGCAGGGTTCGACAGGGCCTGAGAGCGCCCGACCAAATCTGAGAGAGTCTGACGGAGGCCTGTAGGGGAGCCCTGGGGAGGAATGGGGAGCTCTGGGGAGTCGAGACATGTTTTGGGGAGCTCTGGGGAGGAATGTGGAGCCCTGAGGAGCCAAGATACATTTTGGGGAGCCCTGGGGAGGAATGGGGAGCCCTGAGGAACCAAGACACATTTTGGGGAGACCAGAGGAACCAAGGCGAGCCCTGGGGAGAACGTGGCAGCCTCGGGGAATCGATGCGAACCCTGGGGAGGACGGTGGATCTCAGAGGAGCCCCAGGGAGATGAGGCGATAGCTGGGGAGGGTCTGGGGAGCCCTGGAAGATGAGGGGGGTCCTGGGGAGACCTTTGGAGTCCCGGGGAGGCAAAGAAAGCCCTGGGTTACTTTTTAGAAGAGATTCTCGTAGAATCTATTTATTACCATATTAATTATTGACCCTGCCCCTTCCCCAGGTGGTTTGGTCAGGGTGGTGGGCAGGGCCTGGGCCGATTGACCCCTCCCCTTCCCCAGGGGATTGTGGGAGGGGGGGTGTGCGGGGCCCGGGGTATTTGAGCCCCAGCCCCTGGGCAGGGAGCTCATTCTGCTCCAGGGCTGCTTTGGTGCTGGTTCTCTGCTGCTCCTTCAGCAGTGGGCAGCTTTTGAGCTGTTTAGTCAGCATGGACAGACGTGTTTGGAGAAGTGGAGGTGTCTGCTAGAGGTAAGAGCTTCAGGAGCAGCAAAGGTTCAACAGCAGCTCTAGCAGAAAGTATGTTTGTAACTATGTTTAATTTACTCAATCATTTTCAGGTGCTTCACGTTTTCCCAGAACTCCTGACTGCAATGAAAATGGAGCATTGTTTTTTTGGTTTTTACTGCTGTATACCAAGCTGCTGGTATAATCTTTTCTCCTAGGACTGACGCTCAGGTTATCTAGCAGGGGTTAGAGTGAGCGTCTTGTATATGTAGACGGAGTTCTAGCACTTCTGAAGGAAGCAGCGGGGCCATAAGGCAGAGTGTCTTTCTGGCTATGGGGTGGCTCATCGCCTCCCTGATCACCCACAGAACACGGTGTTGTCCCCAGAACCCTTGCAGCGGGCGGTGGCCCCTGGTGGATCATTCAAATGTCCTTCCCAGAACTCAGCCAAGGTGAGCGGTGGCTATTAGACTAGTACTGGTAAATATTACCCTGGTGCTCAATAGTGTGGGTCTGTTTTCTTTTCTTATTGCAGGTGATGAAGGGGAAACTGGCAACTGCAGGAAGATCCCTGTGAGCCCATGTGGTGTTTTCCTCTGTTGGATGGATCCAGTCCCTTGGCCCTCTGAAAGCTAAGTGGAGGCAGGGGGGCTGGGAAGGGGCTGGGAATTGCAGGGGGGCTAAAGGTCTCAGAGGGGAAATGGCCGTCCAGGACCAGTCCCCTTTGGGTGGGTAAAGGGTGCAGGGAACCTTACAGTGCGATGCCAGCTTGGGCAGGGCAGCTCCAGCCTGTGTCTGCGTTGTCGTGTACTTCGGGAAGCCTGCCTTGCGCCGTTCAGATGATCCTGGGGTCTCGTCGTGCCCGAGGGGCACGACAGGCATCTCAGGAGCCATCCCGGGGTTTGGAATGCCGGTGCCGATTGGCCTAGTGCCAATTGGGTGCCGCTTTTCTTGTATCACCAGCCGAAAGCGTGGATGGTTCTTGTGCCTCGGATGTTTCTGGTCAGTTGTTTTATGGTGTAGTTCTGGGCTGCGTGGGCAGCTCTGCTCTCTACCTACCCAGTCTAAGGGACTGGTACTTCAGGATGCTGGGAAGAAGTTCTTAGGTCTTGCAGGAGCGTTTTGCCAGTGCCGCCGTCTCGGTCGGTTGGTTTGTTTGTGCCAGTGCCGCCGTCTCGGTCAGTTGGTTTGTTTGTGCCAGTGCCGCCGTCTCGGTCGGTTGGTTTGTTTGTGCCAGTGCCGCCGTCTCGGTCGGTTGGTTTGTTTGTGCCAGTGCCACCGTCTCGTAAGGGGCCGTGACGTTTGGCTCCTTTTTGTCTTGGGGTTGCAGTAGAGGCTTCTCGCCTCTCTTCTGCCTCCCCACAGGTTCTTTTGATTGATGCAGTCTCTGGTCTTGGAGTCATTCTCATTGTTGTGCGTTTTTGGTGCTGTTGCAGTCGTGCTGTTTGTAGCGTTCTGTGGAGCGTCAGTCTTCGCATGTGCGCGTTTGGCTTGGAGCTGCTCTGCCCGCGGGCGTAGAGTCATGGGTGGGTGGACTGAGCCCTAGGAGTCCATGGTTAATCTCTTGATGTATCTAATAGCGTGGGCAAAGGTTGTACAGTCATCTAGGATGGAGCAGCTGTGGGCAGGAGCAGTGGGCAGTCCCTTCCCCAGTAATTTAGGGGCTCGATTAGAGCTTCTGGTGTTATTTATGAATAGAAAGCAGACCTGTGGAATGGTCAAGCTGTTGATCAGCATCTGGGTGACCTGTTGAATACCTTGATTTCAGATGCAGAGGGAAAACTTGGCCTAAAAGAGCGACGGAAGAGGCAAGCCAAGCGCCGTAAGCAGGTGGGCCGGTGCGAGGTCTCAGAGGGATGGTGTGCCGTGTGCCTCTATGTAAGTTTGGTTGTTTCTTTATTTTATAGGTGTGAAGCGAGGAGGAAAGCCGGGTATCAGCACCGCAGCTCCTCGGGCAAGGTGAGCAAGGAGCGCTGGGCTGAAGCAGCGTCTCATTTCAGGTCTTGTGTTTCTTGTGCAGGTACAAGCATCCTTTGCTTGTGTTTTACAGGTGGTAGCTGGGCCTCAACGTGGTCAACAGCGTGGCAGGTGAAGGTGACGGAGGCCAGGTGGGCGAGCAGCCAAGGTAAAGGAGCGGGACATGGGACCGTCTGCGGGCAGGCTGTGCTTTTGGGCAGCATCTGAGCATGCGCCTTTGTTTTAGCAGGCGCTACAGGCAAGCTCGGAGGGGCGAAGCCGCACGCCGACCAGCAGCTAAGAAGGTGAGGAGGTGGCTGGTGTTCAGGAGCACAGTATTGCCCGGTGACTCAGTTCAGCATTTCCTTCTTGTTTTGCAGGGGCTTTGTGGACCCCTTTGGACTGAGAGGACCGTTTGCAGTGAGCAGGGGTAGGGGTGAGGAGGAGTGTGAGGCTGGGGACTTGTCCCAAGCACTAGAGCTGTTTTGTTTCCTGCTGTCCTAGGTGCCACGAGTGATGAGGGTTTCTGCCTGCGCCCATGGCACGAGAGGCTGAATGGAACGCCTGGGAACTTCGGGGGAGGTGGGTGCTGTGGATGTCGTCGGTGTTGATGCACATGATATTTAGTGCTGGCACTGCTTAGTGAGCGTGTGTTAACTTGTGTTGTTGCAGATGTTGAAGAGGAACCCGGCAATGGACGAAGATCCCCGTGAGCCCATGTGGTGTTTTCCTCCCTGGATGGATCCAGTCCCTTGGCCCTCTGAAAGCTAAGTGGAGGCAGGGGGGCTGGGGAGGGGCTGGGAACTGCAGGGGCGGGGGGCTAAAGGTCTCAGAGGGGAAAGGGCCGTCCAGGAACAGTCCCCTTCGGGTGGGTAAAGGGTGCAGGGAACCTTACAGTGCGATGCCAGCTTGGGCAGGGCAGCTCCAGCCTGTGTCTGCGTTGTCGTGTACTTCGGGAAGCCTGCCTTGCGCCATTCAGATGATCCTGGGGGTCTCGTCGTGCCCGAGGGGCACGACAGGCATCTCAGGAGCCATCCCGGGGTCTGGAATGCCGGTGCCGATTGGCCTAGTGCCAATTGGGTGCTGCTTTTCTTGTATCACCAGCCGAAAGCGTGGATGGTTCTTGCGCCTCGGACGTTTCTGGTCAGTTGTTTTATGGTGTAGTTCTGGGCTGCGTGGGCAGCTCTGCTCTCTACCCATCCAGTCTAAGGGACTGGCACTTCAGGATGCTGGGAAGAAGTTCTTAGGTCTTGCAGGACCTTCTTGTGCCAGTGCCGCCGTCTCTGTTTGCCGTGCCACTGCCGCCATCTCGTAAGGGGCCGTGATGTTCAGCTCCATTTGTTTTGGGGTTGCAGTAGAGGCTCCTCGCGTCATCACTGCCTCCCCACAGGTTCTTTTGATCGATGCAGTCTCTGTTGGAGTCGTTTTCATTGTTGAGCGTTTTTGGTGCTGTTGCAGGTGTGCTGTTTGTAGTGTTCTGTGGAACATCAGTGTGCGCGTTTGGCTTGGAGCTGCTCTGCCCGCGGGCGTAGAGTCAGGGGTGGGTGGTCTGAGCTCTAGGAATCCACGGTTAATATGTTGAGATGTTAAATAGTGTAGGCAAATGTTGTACAGTCATCTGGGACTGAGTAGCTGTGGGCGGGGGAATGGACAGTCCCTCCACCAGTGTTTTAGGGACTTGATTAGAGCTTCTGGTGTTATTTGTGAATAGAAAGCAGACCTGTAGAATGGTCAAGCTGTTGATCAGCATCTGGGTGACTTGTTGAATAACTTAATTTCAGATGCAGAGGGAAAACTTGGCCTAAAAGAGCGACGGAAGAGGCAAGCCGAGCGCCGTGAGCAGGTGGGCCGGTGCGAGGTCTCGGAGGGATGGTGTGCCGTGTGCCTCTATGTAAGTTTGGTTGTTTATCTGTTTTATAGGTGTGAAGCGAGGAGGAAAGCCGGGTATCAGCACCGCAGCTCCTCGGGCAAGGTGAGCAAGGAGCGCTGGGCTGAAGCAGCGTCTCATTTCAGGTCTTGTGTTTCTTGTGCAGGTACAAGCATCCTTTGCTTGTGTTTTACAGGTGGTAGCTGGGCCTCAACGTGGTCAACAGCGTGGCAGGTGAAGGTGACGGAGGCCAGGTGGGCGAGCAGCCAAGGTAAAGGAGCGGGACATGGGACCGTCTGCGGGCAGGCTGTGCTTTTGGGCAGCATCTGAGCATGCGCCTTTGTTTTAGCAGGTGATACAGGCAAGCTCGGAGGGGCGAAGCCGCACGCCGACCAGTAGCCAAGCAGGTGAGGCGGTGGTTGGTGTTCAGGAGCACAGTATTGCCCGGTGACCCGGTTCAGCGTTTCCTTCTTGTTTTGCAGGTGTTTTGTGGACCCCATGGCACAAGCAGCTGAATGGAATGCCTGGGAACTTAAGAGGAGGTGGGTGTTGTGGAAGGGGTCAGCGTTGACCTCACAATACTTTGTGCTGGCACTGCTTAGTGAGCGTGTGTTTACTTGTGTTGTTGCAGATGTTGAAGAGGAACCCGGCAATGGACGAAGATCCCCGTGAGCCCATGTGGTGTTTTCCTCCGTGGATGCATCCAGTCCCTCGGCCCTCTGAAAGCTAAGTGGAGGCAGGGGGGCTGGGGAGGGGCTGGGAACTGCAGGGGCAGGGTGCTAAAGGTCTCAGAGGGGAAACTACCATCCAGGAACAGTCCCCTTTGGGTGGGTAAAAGGCGCAGGGAACCTCACAGTGCGATGCCAGCTTGGGCAGGGCAGCTCCAGCCTGTGTCTGCGTTGTCATGTACTTCGGGAAGCCTGCCTTGCGCCGTTCAGACGATCCTGGGGGTCTCGTCGTGCCCAAGGGGCACGACAGGCATCTCAGGCGCCGTCCCGGGGTCTGGAATGCCGGTGCCGACTGGCCTAGTGCCAATTGGGTGCTGCTTTTCTTGTATCACCAGCCGAAAGCGTGGATGGTTCTTGCGCCTCGGACTTTTCTGGTCAGTTGTTTTATGGTGGTGTTCAGGGCTGTGTGGGCAGCTCTGCTCTCTACCCATCCAGTCTAAGGGACTGGCACTTCTTCCCAGCATCCTGAAGTCTTTAGGTTTTGCTGGAGTTACTTGCACTTGCGCCGTCTCTGTTTGTTTGTGCCAGTGCCGCCGTCTCTGTTTGTTTGTGCCAGTGCCGCCGTCTTCTAAGGAGCCGTGATGTTCGGCTCCTTTTTGTTTTGGGGTTGCAGTAGAGGCTCCTCGCCTCACCACTGCCTCCCTGTAGTTTGTTTTGGTGCCGTCTCTGTTGGAGTTGTTCGCATTGTTGAACGTTTTTGGTGCTGTTGGAGTGGTGGTGTTTGTAGCGTTCTGTGCAGCGTCAGTCTGCACATGTGCCTGTTTGTCTTGGAGCTGCTCTGCCCGGAGGCATGGAGTCAGGTGTGGGTGGACCGAGCCCCAGGCGTCCATGGTTAATCTATTGACATAATCAAGTCTGTAGGCAAAACTTGTACCATCATCCAGGATAGAGTATCCATGGGCAGGGGTAGTGGACAGTCTCTTCACTTGTGTTTTACAGTTGATACCAAAGACCATTGTTGATTAGCGTGCTGTTATTTCACAGACAGCATCTTAACTAATTTTTTTTCTTTGTAGGTGACCACGTTGTCATTATGAGTCTTTTTAGCCTAAGAAAATGCCTCCTAAGAGTATATCACTTGTCATTACAACCTTTGCTTCACGGCAACAAAAGCAGCTACAGACTATGATCGCCACCTGTGAAATCAGGCCCGCATTGCACTTCTTTGAACAAATGGGATTCATTCAGAGAAAACACTACATTCAAGGCTGGCATGAAGTGCCTATGGACTGTAAACCGTATCTACAGCTGCACAAAGCAAAGGCCTGTCTGAGGTCAGTGCAAAGGATCCACTAAGAAGCAAGAAAACTCCAGACTCAACTGTTGCTATTGGATTGAATCATGGTGTGAGGGGTGGGTAAATAGTCCGTAAGGGTATAAATACCCAGGAATTTCTACACTCGGGTGGGACCTCAGCAAAGGCAGCAGTTCGAGTCAGCCCTCGTGCCGTAACACTCTGTTCGGTTACTTATTTTTATGGACTTTGCCTGAGAGTTTGCCTCAAGAGACCAAGGATCCAGACTGCAATCCACCAGACCCCAGGCCCCTGGAGGGGAGGTAAGGACGTCGAGGTGCAGAATGATGAAACTCTGAAATCCCAGCTAAGTGATATAAGGGATTGAGTGAGCACACGCAATCCTTTGGCCATATATAAATATAATCCCCTAGGTGTTTCCCCTATGCTCTGTGTCTCTTAGACATGAGCCGTAGATCCATCCGGGGCTAAGTTTGGATCCAGCCGCACCTAGACTCTTCTCCGAGGAAGAGTTTAGAAAGCAAGGGGATCCATTCCGAACCTCACGACAGACACAAAGCGTAGATCCAGCCTGGGGCTAAGTTTGGACCCTGCCGCACTTAGACTCCTCTACGAGCAGGAGTTTAGTAAGCGAGGGGGTCCATTCCGAACTTTGACTCGACAGGAGGGCTTCCCTTTAGCCTTCGGCATTTCCCGTCCAGGTAGAGATCACTCTGAATCGCGTCTCACCTGAATATGCCTGGCATATTTTGTCAAAGCAGTAATAGTCACCCTTACCCTCACTCTAACGTCGCACGGAAAGCGATCTAAAACGGCTCTCGGCCAGCGGCGCCCCGAGTCACTCACCCGACACCAACCGATGTCGGCAGGACGGCAGGCGCCGTCACCGATTACTTATGGAGGCACAGAGTGAGTTAGAGTTCCAGATTCTCAGAGGAATGAGCCTATGGTAATTGCCACGATTGGCAAGCTGTGGAAGAACAGCTCACCATGCTCAAGAGCCATAGGAAGGATGGAAAGAATTAATAGCAAACTGTTAAGTACCTGACCGCAACCCACCTGTCAGGAGAGGAAAATCCTCAACAGAGAAAAACAAAATCCAAGGGAGGAGATAGGCACAAAACCTGCTGCACTCTTGTTATTGTCAATGAAAATTGAGCTGCTGCAGAAACCTTTACAGGAAGAAAAGAAGAAACAAAAGTTAGAGGAAAGCACGAAGTAATACTTATGCAGACTTGTCGTCCTCCTGCCATGCTACCCATTAGGAAACCAATTGCATCCTCTGAAGGATGGGACAGAAATATATGGGGTCACCTCGCGAGAGCGAACCAGGGAAGGACGAGTTGTCGTATGGGGGGAAGAGCGGCAGCAGCGTGAGGGTGTGGTGGTTTTGGTACAGGAGCAGTGGTATGTTTTTAGCTGTGTGATGTGGTATGAATGTGGTTTGGGGTTGTAGGTATTTGTCCTTGCAATTTAATAGCTTCTCCTTTTTTCAGGCACATTTCAAATTTGAAACAGAAAAAAAAAAAAAACCCAGCTGGGGGATTTTTTTTTTCCCTTCCCCCGGCTGGGTTTTTTTTTTCCCCGGTCCCGGCCGCTCTGCGAGGCGACGTTCATCGCCATTGTTGGGACGCAGCTCGTGCTCGGGCCGGGGTTTTTGCAGGCAGGGTCATTTTTAGAGGCCACCGGGAACAGGTTCTGGTGAAAGCTATTTTGTATTGTGGCAATGTGA
The DNA here is from genome assembly GCF_036013445.1 of Caloenas nicobarica. Taxonomy (NCBI): domain Eukaryota; kingdom Metazoa; phylum Chordata; class Aves; order Columbiformes; family Columbidae; genus Caloenas; species Caloenas nicobarica. The sequence goes on from NW_027017111.1 coordinate 28,222, forward strand.
GTCCTTGCGAGGAGGTCCGTTTAGTGAATAGTCCTGGGAAGATAAATCTGAATAATATTGTTGAAGGGTAGGAGTAGTTTGACTAAATGGCCTGTGAGTAGGACAGGGTTGTGATAGGAGCGAGTTATCCTCTCTAATGTGATGCCGTGATAGCTGTAATAAAGATGAGGCGGTTCTCTGTTATGTGATGTAATAAAGGAGAGTGTTTCTTTGGCCTGCCGTTCATAAAGAAATGATGTAAAGGAGCTGCAGTAAAGTAGGAATTTGTTCTGTAATGCAGTGAAGGCAATGTTGAAATAAAGAATGAGTCAAATGTCTGCTGTCACGTAAGAAATGCTGTAATAAAAATGTAGTAAAGGTGATGTAGTTCCATTCAGCCTGACGCACTGCCAGAAATTATTACAGCTTTTCTATGTAAAGAGGAGATTGTTCTCTAAAGGCAACTGTGATAAGGGAACATTGCTGGCAGAAAAGGAACTGCTTTTTATCACAGAGATGAAATAAAAGCAGTCAAAGTTTCTAAAACTTTTCATTTGCTGGTTGCACTAAAGTCAGAGCTGTAATGAAGCTAGTAAAGCAGACTACAATTTTGTTGTCTAGTGTCATTTTTGGTTTGAGAGGTCTGTAGTCTGACATTAGGAGGTGGTGTGTGTGCGTTGGACTCATCTTCGGCTGTGAGAGCTGGACTCGTCTTCGATATTTGTGTGTTAGAGTTTGTCTGGAAGTGTGTTGGAGAAGTCTAAAAGCACTATCCAAGTTTGTTTGGATTTTGAGTGGGCTGTGGGTCTTGAGTGTTGAAGTTGTGTGAGATATCAGACGGAGTTTGCAGTTACGGTAGGGTTTGTGTTGAATGGTATGCAGACATAATGGTTTAATTTGAAATTCAGTTTAATTGGAGAAATTCCAGCAGTAGTAAAGGACATGCTCTAGGGGAGTAATTAGTAAAACAAAAAACATTTAAAATAAAAACCCTAATTACTCCCCTAGAGCATCCAAATTCCTGCTGCTGCACCAGACATACAGTTTTTATTCTTTTTCTATACAGGAAAACATGCCACACCCACTCTAGTATCCAATAGAGTTTAGGGTCATTAGGGGTTAGGGTTGGGGGTTAGGGATAGGGATAGGGTTATTAGACTCAGGGTTAGGGTTTGGGGTTAGGGTTAGTCGTTAGGGTTAGGTTTAGGGCCATTAGGGCCTTAGGGTTTAGGGCCTTAGGGTTAGGGCCTTAGGGTTAGGGCGTTAGGGTTTAGGGTTAGGGGTTGGGGTTGGGTTAGGGCCTTAGGGTTAGGGCCTTAGGGTTAGGGTTAGGGCCTTAGGGTTAGGGTTAGGGTTAGGGTTAGGGTTAGGGTTAGGGTTAGGGTTAGGGTTAGGGTTAGGGTTAGGGTTAGGGTTAGGGTTAGGGTTAGGGTTAGGTCGTTAGGGTTAGGTCGTTAGGGTTAGGGTTAGGGTTAGGGTTAGGGTTAGGGTTAGGGTTAGGGTTAGGGTTAGGGTTAGGGTTAGGGTTAGGGTTAGGGTTAGGGTTAGGGTTAGGGTTAGGGTTAGGGTTAGGGTTAGGGTTAGGGTTAGGGTTAGGGTTAGGGTTAGGGTTAGGGTTAGGGTTAGGGTTAGGGTTAGGGTTAGGGTTTAGGGTTAGGGTTAGGGTTAGGGTTAGGGTTAGGGTTAGGGTTAGGGTTAGGGTTAGGGTTAGGGTTAGGGTTAGGGTTAGGGTTAGGGTTAGGGTTAGGGTTAGGGTTAGGGTTAGGGTTAGGGTTAGGGTTAGGGTTAGGGTTAGGGTTAGGGTTAGGGTTAGGGTTAGGGTTAGGGTTAGGGTTAGGGTTAGGGTTAGGGTTAGGGTTAGGGTTAGGGTTAGGGTTAGGGTTAGGGTTAGGGTTAGGTTAGGGTTAGGGTTAGGGTTAGGGTTAGGGTTAGGTTAGGGTTAGGGTTAGGGTTAGGTTAGGTTAGGGTTAGGGTTAGGGTTAGGGTTAGGGTTAGGGTTAGGGTTAGGGTTAGGGTTAGGGTTAGGGTTAGGGTTAGGGTTAGGGTTAGGGTTAGGGTTAGGGTTAGGGTTAGGGTTAGGGTTAGGGTTAGGGTTAGGGTTAGGGTTAGGGTTAGGGTTAGGGTTAGGGTTAGGGTTAGGGTTAGGGTTAGGGTTAGGGTTAGGGTTAGGGTTAGGGTTAGGGTTAGGGTTAGGGTTAGGGTTAGGGTTAGGGTTAGGGTTAGGGTTAGGGTTAGGGTTAGGGTTAGGGTTAGGGTTAGGGTTAGGGTTAGGGTTAGGGTTAGGGTTAGGGTTAGGGTTAGGGTTAGGGTTAGGGTTAGGGGTTAGGGTTAGGGTTAGGGTTAGGGTTAGGGTTAGGGTTAGGGTTAGGGTTAGGTTAGGGTTAGGGTTAGGGTTAGGGTTAGGGTTAGGGTTAGGGTTAGGGTTAGGGTTAGGGTTAGGGTTAGGGTTAGGGTTAGGGTTAGGGTTAGGGTTAGGGTTAGGGTTTAGGGTTAGGGTTAGGGTTAGGGTTAGGGTTAGGGTTAGGGTTAGGGTTAGGGTTAGGGTTAGGGTTAGGGTTAGGGTTAGGTTAGGGTTAGGGTTAGGGTTAGGGTTAGGGTTAGGGTTAGGGTTAGGGTTAGGGTTAGGGTTAGGGTTAGGGTTGAGGGTT
>NW_027017112.1:0-30793 GCF_036013445.1 Caloenas nicobarica
TAGAGCCCGACAGAGCCCGACAGAGCCCGACAGAGCCCGGCAGAGCCCGACAGGGCCCGACAGAGCCCGACAGGGCCCGACAGGGCCCGACAGGGCCCAGTAGAGCCCGACAGAGCCCGACAGAGCCCGACAGAGCCCAGTAGAGCCCGACAGAGCCCGACAGAGCCCGACAGAGCCCAGTAGAGTCCGACAGAGCCCGACAGGGCCCGACAGGGCCCGACAGGGCCCAGTAGAGCCCGACAGAGCCCGACAGGGCCCAGTAGAGCCAAGCAGAGCCCGACAGAGCCCGACAGAGCCCGACAGAGCCCGACAGAGCCCGACAGGGCCCGACAGAGCCCGACAGAGCCCGACAGGGCCCAGTAGAGCCCAGTAGAGCCCGACAGAGCCCAGTAGAGCCCGACAGAGCCCGACAGAGCCCGACAGAGCCCGACAGGGCCCGACAGGGCCCGACAGGACCCAGTAGAGCCCGACAGAGCCCGACAGGGCCCGACAGAGCCCGACAGAGCCCGACAGAGCCCGACAGGGCCCGACAGAGCCCAACAGAGCCCGACAGGGCCCGACAGAGCCCGACAGAGCCCAGTAGAGCCCGACAGAGCGCGACAGAGCCCGACAGAGCCCGACAGGGCCCGACAGAGCCCGACAGAGCCCGACAGAGCCCGACAGGGCCCGACAGAGCCCGACAGAGCCCGACTTGGCCCAGTAGAGCCCGACAGAGCCCGACAGAGCCCGACAGGGCCCGACAGGGCCCGACAGGGCCCGACAGAGCCCGACAGGGCCCGACAGGGCCCGACAGAGCCCAGTAGAGCCCGACAGAGCCCGACAGAGCCCGACAGAGCCCGACAGGGCCCGACAGGGCCCAGTAGAGCCCGACAGAGCCCGACAGGGCCCGACAGAGCCCGACAGGGCACGACAGAGCCGACAGAGCCCGACAGAGCCCGACAGGGCCCGACAGGGCCCAGTAGAGCCCGACAGAGCCCGACAGAGCCCGACAGAACCCGTCAGAGCCCGACAGAGCCCGACAGAGCCCGACAGAGCCCGACAGAGCCCGACAGAGTCCGACAGGGCCCAGTAGAGCCCGACAGAGGCCGACAGAGCCCGACAGAGCCCGACAGGGCCCGACAGAGCCCGACAGGGCCCGACAGGGCCCGACAGGGCCCGACAGGGCCCAGTAGAGCCCGACAGAGCCCGAGAGGGCCCGACAGAGCCCGACAGAGCCCGACAGGGCCCGACAGGGCCCGACAGAACCCGACAGAGCCCGACAGGGCCCGACAGAACCCGACAGAGCCCGACAGGGCCCGACAGGGCCCGACAGGGCCCAGTAGAGCCCGACAGAGCCCGACAGAGCCCGACAGGGCCCGACAGAGCCCGACAGAGCCCGACAGAGCCCGACAGAGCCCGACAGGGCCCGACAGGGCCCAGTAGAGCCCGACAGAGCCCGAGAGGGCCCGAGAGAGCCCGACAGAGCCCGACAGAGCCCGACAGGGCCCGACAGAACCCGACAGAGCCCGACAGAGCCCGACAGGGCCCGACAGGGCCCGACAGGGCCCAGTAGAGCCCGACAGAGCCCGACAGAGCCCGACAGAACCCCACAGGGCCCAGTAGAGCCCGACAGAGCCCGACAGAGCCCGACAGAGCCCGACAGGGCCCGAAAGAGCCCGACAGAGCCCGACAGCGCCCGACAGGGCCCAGTAGAGCTCGACAGAGCCCGACAGAGCCCGACAGGGCCCGATAGAGCCCGACAGAGCCCGACAGAGCCCGACAGGGCCCGACAGGGCCCAGTAGAGCCCGACAGAGCCCGACAGAGCCCGACAGAGCCCGACAGGGCCCGACAGGGCCCGACAGAGCCCGACAGGGCCTGACTGAGCCCGACAGGGCCCGACAGAGCCCGACAGAGCCCGACAGGGCCCAGTAGAGCCCGACAGAGCCCGACAGAGCCCGACAGAGCCCGACAGAGCCCAGTAGAGCCCGACAGAGCCCGACAGAGCCCGACAGGGCCCGACAGAGCCCGACAGGGCCCGACAGGGCCCGACAGAGCCCGACAGAGCCCGACAGGGCCCGACAGGGCCCAGTAGAGCCCGACAGAGCCCGACAGAGCCCGACAGAGCCCAGTAGAGCCCGACAGAGCCCGACAGAGCCCTACAGAGCCCGACAGGGCCCAGTAGAGCCCGACAGAGCCCGACAGAGCCCGACAGAGCCCGACAGGGCCCGACAGGGCCCAGTAGAGCCCGACAGAGCCCGACAGAGCCCGACAGAGCCCGACAGGGCCCGACAGAGCCCGACAGAGCCCGACAGAGCCCGACAGGGCCCGACAGGGCCCTGTAGAGCCCGACAGAGCCCGACAGAGCCCGACAGAACCCGTCAGAGCCCGACAGAGCCCGACAGAGCCCGACAGAGTCCGACAACGCCCGACAGGGCCCAGTAGAGCCCGACAGAGCCCGACAGAGCCCGACAGGGCCCGACAGAGCCCGACAGAGCCCGACAGGGCCCGACAGGGCCCAGTAGAGCCCGACAGAGCCCGACAGAACCCGACAGAGCCCGACAGAGCCCGACAGGGCCCGACAGAGCCCGACAGAGCCCAGTAGAGCCCGACAGAGCCCGACAGAGCCCGACAGAGCCCGACAGCGCCCGACAGGGCCCGACAGGGCCCGACAGAGCCCGACAGGGCCCGACATAGCCCGACAGAGCCTGACAGAGCCCGACAGGGCCCGACAGAGCCCGACAGAGCCCGACAGGGCCCAGTAGAGCCCGACAGAGCCCGACAGAGCCCGACAGAGCCCAGTAGAGCCCGACAGAGCCCGACAGAGCCCGACAGAGCCCGGCAGAGCCCGACAGGGCCCGACAGAGCCCGACAGGGCCCGACAGGGCCCGACAGGGCCCAGTAGAGCCCGACAGAGCCCGACAGAGCCCGACAGAGCCCAGTAGAGCCCGACAGAGCCCGACAGAGCCCGACAGAGCCCAGTAGAGTCCGACAGAGCCCGACAGGGCCCGACAGGGCCCGACAGGGCCCAGTAGAGCCCGACAGAGCCCGACAGGGCCCAGTAGAGCCAAGCAGAGCCCGACAGAGCCCGACAGAGCCCGACAGAGCCCGACAGAGCCCGACAGGGCCCGACAGAGCCCGACAGAGCCCGACAGGGCCCAGTAGAGCCCAGTAGAGCCCGACAGAGCCCAGTAGAGCCCGACAGAGCCCGACAGAGCCCGACAGAGCCCGACAGGGCCCGACAGGGCCCGACAGGACCCAGTAGAGCCCGACAGAGCCCGACAGGGCCCGACAGAGCCCGACAGAGCCCGACAGAGCCCGACAGGGCCCGACAGAGCCCAACAGAGCCCGACAGGGCCCGACAGAGCCCGACAGAGCCCAGTAGAGCCCGACAGAGCGCGACAGAGCCCGACAGAGCCCGACAGGGCCCGACAGAGCCCGACAGAGCCCGACAGAGCCCGACAGGGCCCGACAGAGCCCGACAGAGCCCGACTTGGCCCAGTAGAGCCCGACAGAGCCCGACAGAGCCCGACAGGGCCCGACAGGGCCCGACAGGGCCCGACAGAGCCCGACAGGGCCCGACAGGGCCCGACAGAGCCCAGTAGAGCCCGACAGAGCCCGACAGAGCCCGACAGAGCCCGACAGGGCCCGACAGGGCCCAGTAGAGCCCGACAGAGCCCGACAGGGCCCGACAGAGCCCGACAGGGCACGACAGAGCCCGACAGAGCCCGACAGAGCCCGACAGGGCCCGACAGGGCCCAGTAGAGCCCGACAGAGCCCGACAGAGCCCGACAGAACCCGTCAGAGCCCGACAGAGCCCGACAGAGCCCGACAGAGCCCGACAGAGCCCGACAGAGTCCGACAGGGCCCAGTAGAGCCCGACAGAGGCCGACAGAGCCCGACAGAGCCCGACAGGGCCCGACAGAGCCCGACAGGGCCCGACAGGGCCCGACAGGGCCCGACAGGGCCCAGTAGAGCCCGACAGAGCCCGAGAGGGCCCGACAGAGCCCGACAGAGCCCGACAGGGCCCGACAGGGCCCGACAGAACCCGACAGAGCCCGACAGGGCCCGACAGAACCCGACAGAGCCCGACAGGGCCCGACAGGGCCCGACAGGGCCCAGTAGAGCCCGACAGAGCCCGACAGAGCCCGACAGGGCCCGACAGAGCCCGACAGAGCCCGACAGAGCCCGACAGAGCCCGACAGGGCCCGACAGGGCCCAGTAGAGCCCGACAGAGCCCGAGAGGGCCCGAGAGAGCCCGACAGAGCCCGACAGAGCCCGACAGGGCCCGACAGAACCCGACAGAGCCCGACAGAGCCCGACAGGGCCCGACAGGGCCCGACAGGGCCCAGTAGAGCCCGACAGAGCCCGACAGAGCCCGACAGAACCCCACAGGGCCCAGTAGAGCCCGACAGAGCCCGACAGAGCCCGACAGAGCCCGACAGGGCCCGAAAGAGCCCGACAGAGCCCGACAGCGCCCGACAGGGCCCAGTAGAGCTCGACAGAGCCCGACAGAGCCCGACAGGGCCCGATAGAGCCCGACAGAGCCCGACAGAGCCCGACAGGGCCCGACAGGGCCCAGTAGAGCCCGACAGAGCCCGACAGAGCCCGACAGAGCCCGACAGGGCCCGACAGGGCCCGACAGAGCCCGACAGGGCCTGACTGAGCCCGACAGGGCCCGACAGAGCCCGACAGAGCCCGACAGGGCCCAGTAGAGCCCGACAGAGCCCGACAGAGCCCGACAGAGCCCGACAGAGCCCAGTAGAGCCCGACAGAGCCCGACAGAGCCCGACAGGGCCCGACAGAGCCCGACAGGGCCCGACAGGGCCCGACAGAGCCCGACAGAGCCCGACAGGGCCCGACAGGGCCCAGTAGAGCCCGACAGAGCCCGACAGAGCCCGACAGAGCCCAGTAGAGCCCGACAGAGCCCGACAGAGCCCTACAGAGCCCGACAGGGCCCAGTAGAGCCCAGTAGAGCCCGACAGAGCCCGACAGAGCCCGACAGAGCCCGACAGGGCCCGACAGAGCCCGACAGAGCCCGACAGTGCCCGACAGGGCCCGACAGGGTCCAGTAGAGCCCGACAGAGCCCGACAGAGCCCAGTAGAGCCCAGTAGAGCCCGACAGGGCCCGACAGGGCCCGACAGAGCCCGACAGGGCCCGACAGAGCCCGACAGAGCCCGACAGAGCCCGACAGGGCCCAGTAGAGCCCGACAGAGCCCGACAGAGCCCGACAGGGCCCGACAGAGCCCGACAGAGCCGGACAGGGCCCGACAGGGCCCGACAGAGCCCGACAGAGCCCAGTAGAGCCCGACAGAGCCCGACAGAGCCCGACAGAGCCCAGTAGAGCCCGACAGAGCCCGACAGAGCCCGACAGAGCCCGACAGGGCTCAGTAGAGCCCAGTAGAGCCCGAAAGAGCCCAGTAGAGCCCGACAGAGCCCGACAGAGCCCGACAGAGCCCGACAGGGCCTGACAGAGCCCGACAGAGCCCGACAGAGCCCGACAGGGCCCAGTAGAGCCTGACAGAGCCCGACAGAGCCCGACAGAGCCCGACAGAGCCCAGTAGAGCCCGACAGAGCCCGACAGAGCCCGACAGGGCCCGACAGAGCCCGACAGAGCCCGACAGAGCCCAGTAGAGCCCGACAGAGCCCGACAGGGCCCGACAGGGCCCGACAGGGCCCAGTAGAGCCCGACAGAGCCCGACAGAGCCCAGTAGAGCCCAGTAGAGCCCGACAAAGCCCAGTAGAGCCCGACAGGGCCCAGTAGAGCCCAGCAAAGCACGACAGAGCCCGACAGCGCCCGACAGGGCTCGACAGGGCCCGACAGAGCCCGACAGGGCCCGACAGGGCCCGACAGGGCCCGACAGGACCCAGTAGAGCCCGACAGAGCCCGACAGGGCCCGACAGAGCCCGACAGAGCCCGACAGGGCCCGACAGAGCCCAGTAGAGCCCGACAGAGCCCGACAGAGCCCGACAGAGCCCGACAGAGCCCGACAGGGCCCAGTAGAGCCCAGTAGAGCCCGACAGAGCCCAGTAGAGCCCGACAGAGCCCGACAGGGCCCGACAGGGCCCGACAGGGCCCAGTAGAGCCCGACAGAGCCCGACAGAGCCCGACAGAGCCCGACAGGGCCCGACAGGGCCCGACAGAGCCCGACAGGGCCCGACAGGGCCCGACAGAGCCCAGTAGAGCCCGACAGAGCCCGACAGAGCCCGACAGAGCCCGACAGAACCCGACAGAGCCCGACAGAGCCCAGTAGAGCCCGACAGAGCCCGACAGAGCCCGACAGAGCCCGACAGGGCCTGACAGGGCCCGACAGGGCCCAGTAGAGCCCGACAGAGCCCGACAGAGCCCGACATAGCCCGACAGGGCCCGAAAGGGCCCAGAAGAGCCCGACAGAGCCCGACAGAGCCCGACAGAACCCGACAGAGCCCGACAGAGCCCGACAGGGCCCAGTAGAGCCCGACAGAGCCCGACAGAGCCCGACAGAGCCCGACAGAGCCCAGTAGAGCCCGACAGAGCCCGACAGAGCCCGACAGAGCCCGACAGGGCCCGACCGAGCCTGACAGAGCCCGACAGGGCCCGACAGGGCCCGACAGAGCCCAGTAGAGCCCGACAGAGCCCGACAGAGCCCGACAGGGCCCAGTAGAGCCCAGTAGAGCCCGACAGAGCCCAGTAGAGCCCGACAGAGCCCGACAGAGCCCGACAGAGCCCGACAGGGCCCGACAAGGCCCGACAGAGCCCGGCAGAGCCCGACAGGGTCCGACAGAGCCCGACAGAGCCCGACAGGGCCCAGTAGAGCCCGACAGAGCCCGACAGAGCCCGACAGAGCCCGACAGAGCCCAGTAGAGCCCGACAGAGCCCGACAGAGCCCGACAGAGCCCGACAGGGCCCGACAGAGCCCGACAGGGCCCGACAGGGCCCGACAGAGCCCGACAGAGCCCGACAGGGCCCAGTAGAGCCCGACAGAGCCCGACAGAGCCCGACAGGGCCCGACAGGGCCCGACAGGGCCCGACAGGGCCCAGTAGAGCCCGACAGAGCCCGACAGAGCCCGACAGAGCCCGACAGGGCCCGACAGGGCCCAGTAGAGCCCGACAGAGCCCGACAGAGCCCGACAGAGCCCGACAGGGCCCGACAGAGCCCGACAGAGCCCGACAGAGCCCGACAGGGCCCTGTAGAGCCCGACAGAGCCCGACAGAGCCCGACAGAACCCGTCAGAGCCCGACAGAGCCCGACAGAGCCCGACAGAGCCCGACAGAGTCCGACAGGGCCCGACAGGGCCCAGTAGAGCCCGACAGAGCCCGAGAGGGCCCGACAGAGCCCGACAGAGCCCGACAGAGCACGACAGGGCCCGACAGAGCCCGACAGAGCCCGACAGGGCCCGACAGGGCCCAGTAGAGCCTGACAGAGCCCGACAGAGCCCGACAGAGCCCGACAGAGCCCGACAGAGCCCGACAGGGCCCGACAAGGCCCGACAGAGCCCGGCAGAGCCCGACAGGGTCCGACAGAGCCCGACAGAGCCCAACAGGGCCCAGTAGAGCCCGACAGAGCCCGACAGAGCCCGACAGAGCCCAGTAGAGCCCGACAGAGCCCGACAGAGCCCGACAGAGCCCGACAGGGCCCGACAGAGCCCGACAGGGCCCGACAGGGCCCGACAGAGCCCGACAGAGCCCGACAGAGCCCGACAGGGCCCAGTAGAGCCCGACAGAGCCCGACAGAGCCCGACAGGGCCCGACAGGGCCCAGTAGAGCCCGACAGAGCCCGACAGAGCCCGACAGAGCCCGACAGGGCCCGACAGGGCCCAGTAGAGCCCGACAGAGCCCGACAGAGCCCGACAGGGCCCGACAGAGCCCGACAGAGCCGGACAGAGCCCGACAGGGCCCGACAGGGCCCTGTAGAGCCCGACAGAGCCCGACAGAGCCCGACAGAACCCGTCAGAGCCCGACAGAGCCCGACAGAGCCCGACAGAGCCCGACAGAGTCCGACAGGGCCCGACAGGGCCCAGTAGAGCCCGACAGAGCCCGAGAGGGCCCGACAGAGCCCGACAGAGCCCGACAGAGCACGACAGGGCCCGACAGAGCCCGACAGGGCCCGACAGGGCCCGACAGGGCCCAGTAGAGCCTGACAGAGCCCGACAGAGCCCGACAGAGCCCGACAGAGCCTGACAGCGCCCGACAGGGCCCAGTAGAGCCCGACAGAGCCCGACAGAGCCCGACAGGGCCCGACACAGCCCGACAGAGCCCGACAGAGCCCGACAGAGCCCAGTAGAGCCCGACAGAGTCCGACAGAACCCAACAGAGCCCGACAGAGCCCGACAGAGCCCGACAGAGCCCGACAGGGCCCAGTAGAGCCCGACAGGGCCCGACATAGCCCGACAGAGGCTGACAGAGCCCGACAGGGCCCGACAGAGCCCGAGAGAGCCTACAGAGCCCGACAGGGCCCGACAGAGCCCGACAGAGCCCAGTAGAGCCCGACAGAGCCCGACAGAGCCCGACAGAGCCCAGTAGAGCCCGACAGAGCCCGACAGAGCCCGACAGAGCCCAGTAGAGCCCGACAGAGCCCGACAGAGCCCGACAGAGCCCAGTAGAGTCCGACAGAGCCCGACAGGGCCCGACAGGGCCCGACAGGGCCCAGTAGAGCCCGACAGAGCCCGACAGGGCCCAGTAGAGCCCAGCAGAGCCCGACAGAGCCCGACAGAGCCCGACAGAGCCCGACAGGGCCCGACAGAGCCCGACAGAGCCCGACAGAGCCCGACAGGGCCCAGTAGAGCCCGACAGAGCCCGACAGGGCCCGACAGAGCCCGACAGAGCCCGACAGGGCCCGACAGGGCCCGACAGGGCGCAGTAGAGCCCGACAGAGCCCGACAGAGCCCAGTAGAGCCCAGTAGAGCCCGACAGAGCCCGACAGAGTCCGACAGAGCCCGACAGGGCCCGACAGAGCCCGACAGAGCCCGACAGGGCCCGACAGGGCCCGACAGGGCCCAGTAGAGCCCGACAGAGCCCGACAGAGCCCGACAGAGCCCGACAGGGCCCGACAGGGCCCGACAGAGCCCAGTAGAGCCCGACAGAGCCCGACAGAGCCCGACAGAGCCCGACAGAACCCGACAGAGCCCGACAGAGCCCAGTAGAGCCCGACAGAGCCCGACAGAGCCCGACAGAGCCCGACAGGGCCCGACAGGGCCCAGTAGAGCCCGACAGAGCCCGACAGAGCCCGACAGAGCCCGACAGGGCCCGAAAGGGCCCAGAAGAGCCCGACAGAGCCCGACAGAGCCCGACAGAACCCGACAGAGCCCGACAGAGCCCGACAGGGCCCGACAGGGCCCGACAGGGCGCAGCAGAGCCCGACAGAGCCCGAAAGGGCCCAGTAGAGCCCGACAGAGCCCGACAGAGCCCAGTAGAGCCCGACAGAGCCCGACAGAGCCCGACAGAGCCTGACAGAGACCAGTTGAGCCCGACAGAGCCCGACAGAGCCCGACAGAGCCCGACAGGGCCCGACAGGGCCCAGTAGAGCCCGACAGAGCCCGACAGAGCCCAGAAGAGCCCGACAGAGCCCGACAGAGCCCGACAGAGCCCGACAGGGCCCGACCGAGCCTGACAGAGCCCGGCAGAGCCCGACAGGGTCCGACAGAGCCCGACAGAGCCCGACAGGGCCCGACAGAGCCCAGTAGAGCCCGACAGAGCCCGACAGAGCACGACAGAGCCCGACAGGGCCCAGTAGAGCCCAGTAGAGCCCGACAGAGCCCAGTAGAGCCCGACAGAGCCCGACAGAGCCCGACAGGGCCCGACAGGGCCCGACAGAGCCCGGCAGAGCCCGACAGAGCCCGACAGAGCCCGACAGAGCCCGACAGAGCCCAGTAGAGCCCGACAGAGCCCGACAGAGCCCGACAGAGCCCGACAGGGCCCGACAGGGCCCGACAGAGCCCGACATGGCCCAGTAGAGCCCGAGAGAGCCCGACAGAGCCCGACAGGGCCCGACAGGGCCCGACAGGGCCCGACAGGGCCCGACAGAGCCCAGTAGAGCCCGACAGAGCCCGACAGAGCCCGACAGAGCACGACAGGGCCCGACAGGGCCCAGTAGAGCCCGACAGAGCCCGACAGAGCCCGACAGGGCCCGACAGGGCCCGACAGAGCCCGACAGAGCCCGACAGGGCCCGACAGGGCCCTGTAGAGCCCGACAGAGCCCGACAGAGCCCGACAGAACCCGTCAGAGCCCGACAGAGCCCGACAGAGCCCGACAGAGCCCGACAGAGTCCGACAGGGCCCAGTAGAGCCCGACAGAGCCCGACAGAGCCCGACAGAGCCCGACAGGGCCCGACAGGGCCCGACAGAGCCCGACAGGGCCCGACAGGGCCCAGTAGAGCCCGACAGAGCCCGAGAGGGCCCGACAGAGCCCGACAGAGCCCGACAGAGCACGACAGAGCCCGACAGAGCCCGACAGAGCCCGACAGGGCCCGACAGGGCCCAGTAGAGCCTGACAGAGCCCGACAGAGCCCGACAGAGCCCGACAGAGCCCGACAGCGCCCGACAGGGCCCAGTAGAGCCTGACAGAGCCCGACAGAGCCCGACAGAGCCCGACAGAGCCCGACAGGGCCCGACAAGGCCCGACAGAGCCCGGCAGAGCCCGACAGGGTCCGACAGAGCCCGACAGAGCCCGACAGGGCCCAGTAGAGCCCGACAGAGCCCGACAGAGCCCGACAGAGCCCGACAGAGCCCAGTAGAGCCCGACAGAGCCCGACAGAGCCCGACAGAGCCCGACAGGGCCCGACAGAGCCCGACAGGGCCCGACAGGGCCCGACAGAGCCCGACAGAGCCCGACAGGGCCCAGTAGAGCCCGACAGAGCCCGACAGGGCCCGACAGGGCCCAGTAGAGCCCGACAGAGCCCGACAGAGCCCGACAGGGCCCGACAGGGCCCAGTAGAGCCCGACAGAGCCCGACAGAGCCCGACAGAGCCCGACAGGGCCCGACAGAGCCCGACAGAGCCCGACAGAGCCCGACAGGGCCCGACAGGGCCCTGTAGAGCCCGACAGAGCCCGACAGAGCCCGACAGAACCCGACAGAGCCCGACAGAGCCCGACAGAGCCCGACAGAGTCCGACAGGGCCCGACAGGGCCCAGTAGAGCCCGACAGAGCCCGAGAGGGCCCGACAGAGCCCGACAGAGCCCGACAGAGCACGACAGGGCCCGACAGAGCCCGACAGAGCCCGACAGGGCCCGACAGGGCCCGACAGGGCCCAGTAGAGCCTGACAGAGCCCGACAGAGCCCGACAGAGCCCGACAGAGCCCGACAGCGCCCGACAGGGCCCAGTAGAGCCCGACAGAGCCCGACAGAGCCCGACAGGGCCCGACAGAGCCCGACAGAGCCCGACAGGGCCCGACAGGGCCCAGTAGAGCCCGACAGAGTCCGACAGAACCCGACAGAGCCCGACAGAGCCCGACAGAGCCCGACAGAGCCCGACAGGGCCCAGTAGAGCCCGACAGGGCCCGACATAGCCCGACAGAGGCTGACAGAGCCCGACAGGGCCCGACAGAGCCCGACAGAGCCCGACAGGGCCCAGTAGAGCCCGACAGAGCCCGACAGAGCCCGACAGAGCCCAGTAGAGCCCGACAGAGCCCGACAGAGCCCGACAGAGCCCGGCAGAGCCCGACAGGGCCCGACAGAGCCCGACAGGGCCCGACAGGGCCCGACAGGGCCCAGTAGAGCCCGACAGAGCCCGACAGAGCCCGACAGAGCCCAGTAGAGCCCGACAGAGCCCGACAGAGCCCGACAGAGCCCAGTAGAGTCCGACAGAGCCCGACAGGGCCCGACAGGGCCCGACAGGGCCCAGTAGAGCCCGACAGAGCCCGACAGGGCCCAGTAGAGCCCAGCAGAGCCCGACAGAGCCCGACAGAGCCCGACAGGGCCCGACAGAGCCCGACAGAGCCCGACAGAGCCCGACAGGGCCCAGTAGAGCCCGACAGAGCCCGACAGAGCCCGACAGGGCCCGACAGGGCCCGACAGAGCCCGACAGAGCCCGACAGGGCCCGACAGGGCGCAGTAGAGTCCGACAGAGCCCGACAGAGCCCAGTAGAGCCCAGTAGAGCCGGACAGAGCCCGACAGAGCCCGACAGAGCCCGACAGGGCCCGACAGAGCCCGACAGAGCCAGACAGAGCCCGACAGGGCCCAGTAGAGCCCGACAGAGCCCGACAGAGCCCGACAGGGCCCGACAGGGCCCGACAGAGCCCGACAGGGCCCGACAGGGCCCGACAGAGCCCAGTAGAGCCCGACAGAGCCCGACAGAGCCCGACAGAGCCCGACAGAACCCGACAGAGCCCGACAGAGCCCAGTAGAGCCCGACAGAGCCCGACAGAGCCCGACAGAGCCCGACAGAGCCCGACAGGGCCCGACAGGGCCCGACAGGGCCCAGTAGAGCCCGACAGAGCCCGACAGAGCCCGACAGAGCCCGACAGGGCCCGAAAGGGCCCAGAAGAGCCCGACAGAGCCCGACAGAGCCCGACAGAACCCGACAGTGCCCGACAGAGCCCGACAGGGCCCGACAGGGCCCGACAGGGCCCGACAGAGCCCGAAAGGGCCCAGTAGAGCCCGACAGAGCCCGACAGAGCCCAGTAGAGCCCGACAGAGTCCGACAGAGCCCGACAGAGCCTGACAGAGACCAGTTGAGCCCGACAGAGCCCGACAGAGCCCGACAGAGCCCGACAGGGCCCAGTAGAGCCCGACAGAGCCCGACAGAGCCCGACAGAGCCCGACAGAGCCCAGAAGAGCCCGACAGAGCCCGACAGAGCCCGACAGAGCCCGATAGGGCCCGACCGAGCCTGACAGAGCCCGACAGGGCCCGACAGGGCCCGACAGAGCCCAGTAGAGCCCGACAGAGCCCGACAGAGCACGACAGAGCCCGACAGGGCCCAGTAGAGCCCAGTATAGCCCGACAGAGCCCAGTAGAGCCCGACAGAGCCCGACAGAGCCCGACAGAGCCCGACAGGGCCCGACAGGGCCCGACAGAGCCCGGCAGAGCCCGACAGGGTCCGACAGAGCCCGACAGAGCCCGACAGGGCCCAGTAGAGCCCGACAGAGCCCGACAGAGCCCGACAGAGCCCGACAGAGCCCAGTAGAGCCCGACAGAGCCCGACAGAGCCCGACAGAGCCCGACAGGGCCCGACAGGGCCCGACAGAGCCCGACAGAGCCCGACAGAGCCCGACAGGGCCCAGTAGAGCCCGACAGAGCCCGACAGAGCCCGACAGGGCCCGACAGGGCCCGACAGGGCCCGACAGGGCCCGACAGAGCCCAGTAGAGCCCGACAGAGCCCGACAGAGCCCGACAGAGCCCGACAGGGCCCGACAGGGCCCAGTAGAGCCCGACAGAGCCCGACAGAGCCCGACAGAGCCCGACAGAGCCCGACAGAGTCCGACAGAGCCCGACAGAGTCCGACAGGGCCCATTAGAGCCCGACAGAGCCCGACAGAGCCCGACAGAGCCCGACAGGGCCCGACAGAGCCCGACAGAGCCCGACAGGGCCCGACAGGGCCCGACAGGGCCCGACAGAGCCCGAGAGGGCCCGACAGAGCCCGACAGAGCCCGACAGAGCACGACAGGGCCCGACAGAGCCCGACAGAGCCCGACAGAGCCCGACAGGGCCCGACAGGGCCCGACAGGGCCCAGTAGAGCCTGACAGAGCCCGACAGGGCCCGACAGAGCCCGACAGAGCCCGACAGCGCCCGACAGGGCCCAGTAGAGCCCGACAGAGCCCGACAGAGCCCGACAGGGCCCGACAGATCCCGACAGAGCCCGACAGGGCCCGACAGGGCCCAGTAGAGCCCGACAGAGTCCGACAGAACCCGACAGAGCCCGACAGAGCCCGACAGAGCCCGACAGAGCCCGACAGAGCCCGACAGGGCCCAGTAGAGCCCGACAGAGCCCGACAGAGCCCGACAGAGCCCGACAGCGCCCGACAGGGCCCGACAGGGCCCGACAGGGCCCGACATAGCCCGACAGAGGCTGACAGAGCCCGACAGGGCCCAGTAGAGCCCGACAGAGCCCGACAGGGCCCAGTAGAGCCCGACAGAGCCCGACAGAGCCCGACAGAGCCCGACAGAGCCCAGTAGAGCCCGACAGAGCCCGACAGAGCCCGACAGAGCCCGGCAGAGCCCGACAGGGCCCGACAGAGCCCGACAGGGCCCGACAGGGCCCGACAGGGCCCAGTAGAGCTCGACAGAGCCCGACAGAGCCCGACAGAGCCCAGTAGAGCCCGACAGAGCACGACAGAGCCCGACAGAGCCCAGTAGAGCCCGACAGAGCCCGACAGAGCCCGACAGAGCCCAGTAGAGTCCGACAGAGCCCGACAGAGCCCGACAGAGCCCGACAGGGCCCGACAGAGCCCGACAGGGCCCGACAGAGCCCGACAGAGCCCGACAGAGCCCAGAAGAGCCCAGTAGAGCCCGACAGGGCCCGACAGGGCCCGACAGGGCCCAGAAGAGCCCGACAGAGCCCGACAGAGCCCGACAGAGCCCGACAGAGCCCGACAGGGCCCAGTAGAGCCCGACAGAGCCCGACAGGGCCCGACAGAGCCCGACAGAGCCCGACAGAGCCCGACAGGGCACGACAGGGCCCGACAGAGCCCGACAGATCCCAGTAGAGCCCGACAGAGCCCGACAGAGCCCGACAGAGCCCGACAGAGCCCGACAGGGCCCAGTAGAGCCCAGTAGAGCCCGACAGAGCCCAGTAGAGCCCGACAGAGCCCGACGGAGCCCGACAGAGCCCGACAGGGCCCGACAGGGCCCGACAGGGCCCAGTAGAGCCCGACAGAGCCCGACAGGGCCCTACAGAGCCCGACAGAGCCCGACAGGGCCCAGTAGAGCCCGACAGAGCCCGACAGAGCCCGACAAAGCCCGACAGAGCCCGACAGAGCCCAGTAGAGCCCGACAGAGCCCGACAGAGCCCGACATTGCCCGACAGAGCCCGACAGAGCCCGACAGAGCCCAGTAGAGCCCGACAGAGCCCGACAGAGCCCAGTAGAGCCCAGTAGAGCCCGACAGAGCCCGACAGAGCCCGACAGAGCCCGACAGGGCCCGACAGAGCCCGACAGAGCCCGACAGGGCCCGACAGGGCCCGACAGGGCCCAGTAGAGCCCGACAGAGCCCGACAGAGCCCGACAGAGCCCGACAGGGCCCGACAGGGCCCGACAGAGCCCGACAGGGCCCGACAGGGCCCGACAGAGCCCAGTAGATCCCGACAGAGCCCGACAGAGCCCGACAGAGCCCGACAGAACCCGACAGAGCCCGACAGAGCCCAGTAGAGCCCGACAGAGCCCGACAGAGCCCGACAGAGCCCGACAGGGCCCGACAGGGCCCGACAGGGCCCAGTAGAGCCCGACAGAGCCCGACAGAGCCCGACAGAGCCCGACAGGGCCCGAAAGGGCCCAGAAGAGCCCGACAGAGCCCGACAGAGCCCGACAGTACCCGACAGAGCCCGACAGAGCCCGACAGGGCCCGACAGGGCCCGACAGGGCCCGACAGAGCCCGACAGGGCCCAGTAGAGCCCGACAGAGCCCGACAGAGCCCAGTAGAGCCCAGTAGAGCCCGACAGAGCCCGACAGAACCCGACAGAGCCCGACAGAGCCCGACAGAGCCCGACAGGGCCCGACCGAGCCTGACAGAGCCCGACAGGGCCCGACAGGGCCCGACAGAGCCCAGTAGAGCCCGACAGAGCCCGACAGAGCCCGACAGGGCCCGACAGAGCCCAGTAGAGCCCGACAGAGCCCGACAGAGCCCGACAGGGCCCAGTAGAGCCCAGTAGAGCCCGACAGAGCCCAGTAGAGCCCGACAGAGCCCGACAGAGCCCGACAGAGCCCGACAGGGCCCGACAGGGCCCGACAGGGCCCGGCAGAGCCCGACAGGGTCCGACAGAGCCCGACAGGGCCCAGTAGAGCCCGACAGAGCCCGACAGAGCCCGACAGAGCCCGACAGAGCCCAGTAGAGCCCGACAGAGCCCGACAGAGCCCGACAGAGCCCGACAGGGCCCGACAGAGCCCGACAGGGCCCGACCGGGCCCGACAGAGCCCGACAGAGCCCGACAGAGCCCGACAGAGCCCGACAGGGCCCGACAGAGCCCGACAGAGCCCGACAGGGCCCAGTAGAGCCCGACAGAGCCCGACAGAGCCCGACAGAGCCCGACAGGGCCCGACAGGGCCCAGTAGAGCCCGACAGAGCCCGACAGAGCCCGACAGAGCCCGACAGGGCCCGACAGAGCCCGACAGAGCCCGACAGAGCCCGACAGGGCCCGACAGGGCCCTGTAGAGCCCGACAGAGCCCGACAGAGCCCGACAGAACCCGTCAGAGCCCGACAGAGCCCGACAGAGCCCGACAGAGTCCGACAACGCCCGACAGGGCCCAGTAGAGCCCGACAGAGCCCGACAGAGCCCGACAGGGCCCGACAGAGCCCGACAGAGCCCGACAGGGCCCGACAGGGCCCAGTAGAGCCCGACAGAGCCCGACAGAACCCGACAGAGCCCGACAGAGCCCGACAGGGCCCGACAGAGCCCGACAGAGCCCAGTAGAGCCCGACAGAGCCCGACAGAGCCCGACAGAGCCCGACAGCGCCCGACAGGGCCCGACAGGGCCCGACAGAGCCCGACAGGGCCCGACATAGCCCGACAGAGCCTGACAGAGCCCGACAGGGCCCGACAGAGCCCGACAGAGCCCGACAGGGCCCAGTAGAGCCCGACAGAGCCCGACAGAGCCCGACAGAGCCCAGTAGAGCCCGACAGAGCCCGACAGAGCCCGACAGAGCCCGGCAGAGCCCGACAGGGCCCGACAGAGCCCGACAGGGCCCGACAGGGCCCGACAGGGCCCAGTAGAGCCCGACAGAGCCCGACAGAGCCCGACAGAGCCCAGTAGAGCCCGACAGAGCCCGACAGAGCCCGACAGAGCCCAGTAGAGTCCGACAGAGCCCGACAGGGCCCGACAGGGCCCGACAGGGCCCAGTAGAGCCCGACAGAGCCCGACAGGGCCCAGTAGAGCCAAGCAGAGCCCGACAGAGCCCGACAGAGCCCGACAGAGCCCGACAGAGCCCGACAGGGCCCGACAGAGCCCGACAGAGCCCGACAGGGCCCAGTAGAGCCCAGTAGAGCCCGACAGAGCCCAGTAGAGCCCGACAGAGCCCGACAGAGCCCGACAGAGCCCGACAGGGCCCGACAGGGCCCGACAGGACCCAGTAGAGCCCGACAGAGCCCGACAGGGCCCGACAGAGCCCGACAGAGCCCGACAGAGCCCGACAGGGCCCGACAGAGCCCAACAGAGCCCGACAGGGCCCGACAGAGCCCGACAGAGCCCAGTAGAGCCCGACAGAGCGCGACAGAGCCCGACAGAGCCCGACAGGGCCCGACAGAGCCCGACAGAGCCCGACAGAGCCCGACAGGGCCCGACAGAGCCCGACAGAGCCCGACTTGGCCCAGTAGAGCCCGACAGAGCCCGACAGAGCCCGACAGGGCCCGACAGGGCCCGACAGGGCCCGACAGAGCCCGACAGGGCCCGACAGGGCCCGACAGAGCCCAGTAGAGCCCGACAGAGCCCGACAGAGCCCGACAGAGCCCGACAGGGCCCGACAGGGCCCAGTAGAGCCCGACAGAGCCCGACAGGGCCCGACAGAGCCCGACAGGGCACGACAGAGCCCGACAGAGCCCGACAGAGCCCGACAGGGCCCGACAGGGCCCAGTAGAGCCCGACAGAGCCCGACAGAGCCCGACAGAACCCGTCAGAGCCCGACAGAGCCCGACAGAGCCCGACAGAGCCCGACAGAGCCCGACAGAGTCCGACAGGGCCCAGTAGAGCCCGACAGAGGCCGACAGAGCCCGACAGAGCCCGACAGGGCCCGACAGAGCCCGACAGGGCCCGACAGGGCCCGACAGGGCCCGACAGGGCCCAGTAGAGCCCGACAGAGCCCGAGAGGGCCCGACAGAGCCCGACAGAGCCCGACAGGGCCCGACAGGGCCCGACAGAACCCGACAGAGCCCGACAGGGCCCGACAGAACCCGACAGAGCCCGACAGGGCCCGACAGGGCCCGACAGGGCCCAGTAGAGCCCGACAGAGCCCGACAGAGCCCGACAGGGCCCGACAGAGCCCGACAGAGCCCGACAGAGCCCGACAGGGCCCGACAGAGCCCGATAGGGCCCAGTAGAGCCCAACAGAGCCCGACAGAGCCCGACAGAGCCCGACAGAGCCCGACAGGGCCCGACAGGGCCCGACAGGGCCCGACAGGGCGCAGTAGAGCCCGACAGAGCCCGACAGAACCCGACAGAGCCCGACAGGGCCCGACACGGCCCAACAGAGCCCGACAGGGCCCAGTACAGCCCAGTAGAGCCCGACAGAGCCCGACAGAGCCCGACAGAGCCCGACAGGGCCCGAAAGAGCCCGACAGAGCCCGACAGCGCCCGACAGGGCCCAGTAGAGCTCGACAGAGCCCGACAGAGCCCGACAGGGCCCGATAGAGCCCGACAGAGCCCGACAGAGCCCGACAGGGCCCGACAGGGCCCAGTAGAGCCCGACAGAGCCCGACAGAGCCCGACAGAGCCCGACAGGGCCCGACAGGGCCCGACAGAGCCCGACAGGGCCTGACTGAGCCCGACAGGGCCCGACAGAGCCCGACAGAGCCCGACAGGGCCCAGTAGAGCCCGACAGAGCCCGACAGAGCCCGACAGAGCCCGACAGAGCCCAGTAGAGCCCGACAGAGCCCGACAGAGCCCGACAGGGCCCGACAGAGCCCGACAGGGCCCGACAGGGCCCGACAGAGCCCGACAGAGCCCGACAGGGCCCGACAGGGCCCAGTAGAGCCCGACAGAGCCCGACAGAGCCCGACAGAGCCCAGTAGAGCCCGACAGAGCCCGACAGAGCCCTACAGAGCCCGACAGGGCCCAGTAGAGCCCGACAGAGCCCGACAGAGCCCGACAGAGCCCGACAGGGCCCGACAGGGCCCAGTAGAGCCCGACAGAGCCCGACAGAGCCCGACAGAGCCCGACAGGGCCCGACAGAGCCCGACAGAGCCCGACAGAGCCCGACAGGGCCCGACAGGGCCCTGTAGAGCCCGACAGAGCCCGACAGAGCCCGACAGAACCCGTCAGAGCCCGACAGAGCCCGACAGAGCCCGACAGAGTCCGACAACGCCCGACAGGGCCCAGTAGAGCCCGACAGAGCCCGACAGAGCCCGACAGGGCCCGACAGAGCCCGACAGAGCCCGACAGGGCCCGACAGGGCCCAGTAGAGCCCGACAGAGCCCGACAGAACCCGACAGAGCCCGACAGAGCCCGACAGGGCCCGACAGAGCCCGACAGAGCCCAGTAGAGCCCGACAGAGCCCGACAGAGCCCGACAGAGCCCGACAGCGCCCGACAGGGCCCGACAGGGCCCGACAGAGCCCGACAGGGCCCGACATAGCCCGACAGAGCCTGACAGAGCCCGACAGGGCCCGACAGAGCCCGACAGAGCCCGACAGGGCCCAGTAGAGCCCGACAGAGCCCGACAGAGCCCGACAGAGCCCAGTAGAGCCCGACAGAGCCCGACAGAGCCCGACAGAGCCCGGCAGAGCCCGACAGGGCCCGACAGAGCCCGACAGGGCCCGACAGGGCCCGACAGGGCCCAGTAGAGCCCGACAGAGCCCGACAGAGCCCGACAGAGCCCAGTAGAGCCCGACAGAGCCCGACAGAGCCCGACAGAGCCCAGTAGAGTCCGACAGAGCCCGACAGGGCCCGACAGGGCCCGACAGGGCCCAGTAGAGCCCGACAGAGCCCGACAGGGCCCAGTAGAGCCAAGCAGAGCCCGACAGAGCCCGACAGAGCCCGACAGAGCCCGACAGAGCCCGACAGGGCCCGACAGAGCCCGACAGAGCCCGACAGGGCCCAGTAGAGCCCAGTAGAGCCCGACAGAGCCCAGTAGAGCCCGACAGAGCCCGACAGAGCCCGACAGAGCCCGACAGGGCCCGACAGGGCCCGACAGGACCCAGTAGAGCCCGACAGAGCCCGACAGGGCCCGACAGAGCCCGACAGAGCCCGACAGAGCCCGACAGGGCCCGACAGAGCCCAACAGAGCCCGACAGGGCCCGACAGAGCCCGACAGAGCCCAGTAGAGCCCGACAGAGCGCGACAGAGCCCGACAGAGCCCGACAGGGCCCGACAGAGCCCGACAGAGCCCGACAGAGCCCGACAGGGCCCGACAGAGCCCGACAGAGCCCGACTTGGCCCAGTAGAGCCCGACAGAGCCCGACAGAGCCCGACAGGGCCCGACAGGGCCCGACAGGGCCCGACAGAGCCCGACAGGGCCCGACAGGGCCCGACAGAGCCCAGTAGAGCCCGACAGAGCCCGACAGAGCCCGACAGAGCCCGACAGGGCCCGACAGGGCCCAGTAGAGCCCGACAGAGCCCGACAGGGCCCGACAGAGCCCGACAGGGCACGACAGAGCCCGACAGAGCCCGACAGAGCCCGACAGGGCCCGACAGGGCCCAGTAGAGCCCGACAGAGCCCGACAGAGCCCGACAGAACCCGTCAGAGCCCGACAGAGCCCGACAGAGCCCGACAGAGCCCGACAGAGCCCGACAGAGTCCGACAGGGCCCAGTAGAGCCCGACAGAGGCCGACAGAGCCCGACAGAGCCCGACAGGGCCCGACAGAGCCCGACAGGGCCCGACAGGGCCCGACAGGGCCCGACAGGGCCCAGTAGAGCCCGACAGAGCCCGAGAGGGCCCGACAGAGCCCGACAGAGCCCGACAGGGCCCGACAGGGCCCGACAGAACCCGACAGAGCCCGACAGGGCCCGACAGAACCCGACAGAGCCCGACAGGGCCCGACAGGGCCCGACAGGGCCCAGTAGAGCCCGACAGAGCCCGACAGAGCCCGACAGGGCCCGACAGAGCCCGACAGAGCCCGACAGAGCCCGACAGAGCCCGACAGGGCCCGACAGGGCCCAGTAGAGCCCGACAGAGCCCGAGAGGGCCCGAGAGAGCCCGACAGAGCCCGACAGAGCCCGACAGGGCCCGACAGAACCCGACAGAGCCCGACAGAGCCCGACAGGGCCCGACAGGGCCCGACAGGGCCCAGTAGAGCCCGACAGAGCCCGACAGAGCCCGACAGAACCCCACAGGGCCCAGTAGAGCCCGACAGAGCCCGACAGAGCCCGACAGAGCCCGACAGGGCCCGAAAGAGCCCGACAGAGCCCGACAGCGCCCGACAGGGCCCAGTAGAGCTCGACAGAGCCCGACAGAGCCCGACAGGGCCCGATAGAGCCCGACAGAGCCCGACAGAGCCCGACAGGGCCCGACAGGGCCCAGTAGAGCCCGACAGAGCCCGACAGAGCCCGACAGAGCCCGACAGGGCCCGACAGGGCCCGACAGAGCCCGACAGGGCCTGACTGAGCCCGACAGGGCCCGACAGAGCCCGACAGAGCCCGACAGGGCCCAGTAGAGCCCGACAGAGCCCGACAGAGCCCGACAGAGCCCGACAGAGCCCAGTAGAGCCCGACAGAGCCCGACAGAGCCCGACAGGGCCCGACAGAGCCCGACAGGGCCCGACAGGGCCCGACAGAGCCCGACAGAGCCCGACAGGGCCCGACAGGGCCCAGTAGAGCCCGACAGAGCCCGACAGAGCCCGACAGAGCCCAGTAGAGCCCGACAGAGCCCGACAGAGCCCTACAGAGCCCGACAGGGCCCAGTAGAGCCCAGTAGAGCCCGACAGAGCCCGACAGAGCCCGACAGAGCCCGACAGGGCCCGACAGAGCCCGACAGAGCCCGACAGTGCCCGACAGGGCCCGACAGGGTCCAGTAGAGCCCGACAGAGCCCGACAGAGCCCAGTAGAGCCCAGTAGAGCCCGACAGGGCCCGACAGGGCCCGACAGAGCCCGACAGGGCCCGACAGAGCCCGACAGAGCCCGACAGAGCCCGACAGGGCCCAGTAGAGCCCGACAGAGCCCGACAGAGCCCGACAGGGCCCGACAGAGCCCGACAGAGCCGGACAGGGCCCGACAGGGCCCGACAGAGCCCGACAGAGCCCAGTAGAGCCCGACAGAGCCCGACAGAGCCCGACAGAGCCCAGTAGAGCCCGACAGAGCCCGACAGAGCCCGACAGAGCCCGACAGGGCTCAGTAGAGCCCAGTAGAGCCCGAAAGAGCCCAGTAGAGCCCGACAGAGCCCGACAGAGCCCGACAGAGCCCGACAGGGCCTGACAGAGCCCGACAGAGCCCGACAGAGCCCGACAGGGCCCAGTAGAGCCTGACAGAGCCCGACAGAGCCCGACAGAGCCCGACAGAGCCCAGTAGAGCCCGACAGAGCCCGACAGAGCCCGACAGGGCCCGACAGAGCCCGACAGAGCCCGACAGAGCCCAGTAGAGCCCGACAGAGCCCGACAGGGCCCGACAGGGCCCGACAGGGCCCAGTAGAGCCCGACAGAGCCCGACAGAGCCCAGTAGAGCCCAGTAGAGCCCGACAAAGCCCAGTAGAGCCCGACAGGGCCCAGTAGAGCCCAGCAAAGCACGACAGAGCCCGACAGCGCCCGACAGGGCTCGACAGGGCCCGACAGAGCCCGACAGGGCCCGACAGGGCCCGACAGGGCCCGACAGGACCCAGTAGAGCCCGACAGAGCCCGACAGGGCCCGACAGAGCCCGACAGAGCCCGACAGGGCCCGACAGAGCCCAGTAGAGCCCGACAGAGCCCGACAGAGCCCGACAGAGCCCGACAGAGCCCGACAGGGCCCAGTAGAGCCCAGTAGAGCCCGACAGAGCCCAGTAGAGCCCGACAGAGCCCGACAGGGCCCGACAGGGCCCGACAGGGCCCAGTAGAGCCCGACAGAGCCCGACAGAGCCCGACAGAGCCCGACAGGGCCCGACAGGGCCCGACAGAGCCCGACAGGGCCCGACAGGGCCCGACAGAGCCCAGTAGAGCCCGACAGAGCCCGACAGAGCCCGACAGAGCCCGACAGAACCCGACAGAGCCCGACAGAGCCCAGTAGAGCCCGACAGAGCCCGACAGAGCCCGACAGAGCCCGACAGGGCCTGACAGGGCCCGACAGGGCCCAGTAGAGCCCGACAGAGCCCGACAGAGCCCGACATAGCCCGACAGGGCCCGAAAGGGCCCAGAAGAGCCCGACAGAGCCCGACAGAGCCCGACAGAACCCGACAGAGCCCGACAGAGCCCGACAGGGCCCAGTAGAGCCCGACAGAGCCCGACAGAGCCCGACAGAGCCCGACAGAGCCCAGTAGAGCCCGACAGAGCCCGACAGAGCCCGACAGAGCCCGACAGGGCCCGACCGAGCCTGACAGAGCCCGACAGGGCCCGACAGGGCCCGACAGAGCCCAGTAGAGCCCGACAGAGCCCGACAGAGCCCGACAGGGCCCAGTAGAGCCCAGTAGAGCCCGACAGAGCCCAGTAGAGCCCGACAGAGCCCGACAGAGCCCGACAGAGCCCGACAGGGCCCGACAAGGCCCGACAGAGCCCGGCAGAGCCCGACAGGGTCCGACAGAGCCCGACAGAGCCCGACAGGGCCCAGTAGAGCCCGACAGAGCCCGACAGAGCCCGACAGAGCCCGACAGAGCCCAGTAGAGCCCGACAGAGCCCGACAGAGCCCGACAGAGCCCGACAGGGCCCGACAGAGCCCGACAGGGCCCGACAGGGCCCGACAGAGCCCGACAGAGCCCGACAGGGCCCAGTAGAGCCCGACAGAGCCCGACAGAGCCCGACAGGGCCCGACAGGGCCCGACAGGGCCCGACAGGGCCCAGTAGAGCCCGACAGAGCCCGACAGAGCCCGACAGAGCCCGACAGGGCCCGACAGGGCCCAGTAGAGCCCGACAGAGCCCGACAGAGCCCGACAGAGCCCGACAGGGCCCGACAGAGCCCGACAGAGCCCGACAGAGCCCGACAGGGCCCTGTAGAGCCCGACAGAGCCCGACAGAGCCCGACAGAACCCGTCAGAGCCCGACAGAGCCCGACAGAGCCCGACAGAGCCCGACAGAGTCCGACAGGGCCCGACAGGGCCCAGTAGAGCCCGACAGAGCCCGAGAGGGCCCGACAGAGCCCGACAGAGCCCGACAGAGCACGACAGGGCCCGACAGAGCCCGACAGAGCCCGACAGGGCCCGACAGGGCCCAGTAGAGCCTGACAGAGCCCGACAGAGCCCGACAGAGCCCGACAGAGCCCGACAGAGCCCGACAGGCCCGACAAGGCCGACAGAGCCCGGCAGAGCCCGACAGGGTCCGACAGAGCCCGACAGAGCCCAACAGGGCCCAGTGTAGAGCCCGACAGAGCCCGACAGAGCCCGACAGAGCCCAGTAGAGCCCGACAGAGCCCGACAGAGCCCGACAGAGCCCGACAGGGCCCGACAGAGCCCGACAGGGCCCGACAGGGCCCGACAGAGCCCGACAGAGCCCGACAGAGCCCGACAGGGCCCAGTAGAGCCCGACAGAGCCCGACAGAGCCCGACAGGGCCCGACAGGGCCCAGTAGAGCCCGACAGAGCCCGACAGAGCCCGACAGAGCCCGACAGGGCCCGACAGGGCCCAGTAGAGCCCGACAGAGCCCGACAGAGCCCGACAGGGCCCGACAGAGCCCGACAGAGCCGGACAGAGCCCGACAGGGCCCGACAGGGCCCTGTAGAGCCCGACAGAGCCCGACAGAGCCCGACAGAACCCGTCAGAGCCCGACAGAGCCCGACAGAGCCCGACAGAGCCCGACAGAGTCCGACAGGGCCCGACAGGGCCCAGTAGAGCCCGACAGAGCCCGAGAGGGCCCGACAGAGCCCGACAGAGCCCGACAGAGCACGACAGGGCCCGACAGAGCCCGACAGGGCCCGACAGGGCCCGACAGGGCCCAGTAGAGCCTGACAGAGCCCGACAGAGCCCGACAGAGCCCGACAGAGCCTGACAGCGCCCGACAGGGCCCAGTAGAGCCCGACAGAGCCCGACAGAGCCCGACAGGGCCCGACACAGCCCGACAGAGCCCGACAGAGCCCGACAGAGCCCAGTAGAGCCCGACAGAGTCCGACAGAACCCAACAGAGCCCGACAGAGCCCGACAGAGCCCGACAGAGCCCGACAGGGCCCAGTAGAGCCCGACAGGGCCCGACATAGCCCGACAGAGGCTGACAGAGCCCGACAGGGCCCGACAGAGCCCGAGAGAGCCTACAGAGCCCGACAGGGCCCGACAGAGCCCGACAGAGCCCAGTAGAGCCCGACAGAGCCCGACAGAGCCCGACAGAGCCCAGTAGAGCCCGACAGAGCCCGACAGAGCCCGACAGAGCCCAGTAGAGCCCGACAGAGCCCGACAGAGCCCGACAGAGCCCAGTAGAGTCCGACAGAGCCCGACAGGGCCCGACAGGGCCCGACAGGGCCCAGTAGAGCCCGACAGAGCCCGACAGGGCCCAGTAGAGCCCAGCAGAGCCCGACAGAGCCCGACAGAGCCCGACAGAGCCCGACAGGGCCCGACAGAGCCCGACAGAGCCCGACAGAGCCCGACAGGGCCCAGTAGAGCCCGACAGAGCCCGACAGGGCCCGACAGAGCCCGACAGAGCCCGACAGGGCCCGACAGGGCCCGACAGGGCGCAGTAGAGCCCGACAGAGCCCGACAGAGCCCAGTAGAGCCCAGTAGAGCCCGACAGAGCCCGACAGAGTCCGACAGAGCCCGACAGGGCCCGACAGAGCCCGACAGAGCCCGACAGGGCCCGACAGGGCCCGACAGGGCCCAGTAGAGCCCGACAGAGCCCGACAGAGCCCGACAGAGCCCGACAGGGCCCGACAGGGCCCGACAGAGCCCAGTAGAGCCCGACAGAGCCCGACAGAGCCCGACAGAGCCCGACAGAACCCGACAGAGCCCGACAGAGCCCAGTAGAGCCCGACAGAGCCCGACAGAGCCCGACAGAGCCCGACAGGGCCCGACAGGGCCCAGTAGAGCCCGACAGAGCCCGACAGAGCCCGACAGAGCCCGACAGGGCCCGAAAGGGCCCAGAAGAGCCCGACAGAGCCCGACAGAGCCCGACAGAACCCGACAGAGCCCGACAGAGCCCGACAGGGCCCGACAGGGCCCGACAGGGCGCAGCAGAGCCCGACAGAGCCCGAAAGGGCCCAGTAGAGCCCGACAGAGCCCGACAGAGCCCAGTAGAGCCCGACAGAGCCCGACAGAGCCCGACAGAGCCTGACAGAGACCAGTTGAGCCCGACAGAGCCCGACAGAGCCCGACAGAGCCCGACAGGGCCCGACAGGGCCCAGTAGAGCCCGACAGAGCCCGACAGAGCCCAGAAGAGCCCGACAGAGCCCGACAGAGCCCGACAGAGCCCGACAGGGCCCGACCGAGCCTGACAGAGCCCGGCAGAGCCCGACAGGGTCCGACAGAGCCCGACAGAGCCCGACAGGGCCCGACAGAGCCCAGTAGAGCCCGACAGAGCCCGACAGAGCACGACAGAGCCCGACAGGGCCCAGTAGAGCCCAGTAGAGCCCGACAGAGCCCAGTAGAGCCCGACAGAGCCCGACAGAGCCCGACAGGGCCCGACAGGGCCCGACAGAGCCCGGCAGAGCCCGACAGAGCCCGACAGAGCCCGACAGAGCCCGACAGAGCCCAGTAGAGCCCGACAGAGCCCGACAGAGCCCGACAGAGCCCGACAGGGCCCGACAGGGCCCGACAGAGCCCGACATGGCCCAGTAGAGCCCGAGAGAGCCCGACAGAGCCCGACAGGGCCCGACAGGGCCCGACAGGGCCCGACAGGGCCCGACAGAGCCCAGTAGAGCCCGACAGAGCCCGACAGAGCCCGACAGAGCACGACAGGGCCCGACAGGGCCCAGTAGAGCCCGACAGAGCCCGACAGAGCCCGACAGGGCCCGACAGGGCCCGACAGAGCCCGACAGAGCCCGACAGGGCCCGACAGGGCCCTGTAGAGCCCGACAGAGCCCGACAGAGCCCGACAGAACCCGTCAGAGCCCGACAGAGCCCGACAGAGCCCGACAGAGCCCGACAGAGTCCGACAGGGCCCAGTAGAGCCCGACAGAGCCCGACAGAGCCCGACAGAGCCCGACAGGGCCCGACAGGGCCCGACAGAGCCCGACAGGGCCCGACAGGGCCCAGTAGAGCCCGACAGAGCCCGAGAGGGCCCGACAGAGCCCGACAGAGCCCGACAGAGCACGACAGAGCCCGACAGAGCCCGACAGAGCCCGACAGGGCCCGACAGGGCCCAGTAGAGCCTGACAGAGCCCGACAGAGCCCGACAGAGCCCGACAGAGCCCGACAGCGCCCGACAGGGCCCAGTAGAGCCTGACAGAGCCCGACAGAGCCCGACAGAGCCCGACAGAGCCCGACAGGGCCCGACAAGGCCCGACAGAGCCCGGCAGAGCCCGACAGGGTCCGACAGAGCCCGACAGAGCCCGACAGGGCCCAGTAGAGCCCGACAGAGCCCGACAGAGCCCGACAGAGCCCGACAGAGCCCAGTAGAGCCCGACAGAGCCCGACAGAGCCCGACAGAGCCCGACAGGGCCCGACAGAGCCCGACAGGGCCCGACAGGGCCCGACAGAGCCCGACAGAGCCCGACAGGGCCCAGTAGAGCCCGACAGAGCCCGACAGGGCCCGACAGGGCCCAGTAGAGCCCGACAGAGCCCGACAGAGCCCGACAGGGCCCGACAGGGCCCAGTAGAGCCCGACAGAGCCCGACAGAGCCCGACAGAGCCCGACAGGGCCCGACAGAGCCCGACAGAGCCCGACAGAGCCCGACAGGGCCCGACAGGGCCCTGTAGAGCCCGACAGAGCCCGACAGAGCCCGACAGAACCCGACAGAGCCCGACAGAGCCCGACAGAGCCCGACAGAGTCCGACAGGGCCCGACAGGGCCCAGTAGAGCCCGACAGAGCCCGAGAGGGCCCGACAGAGCCCGACAGAGCCCGACAGAGCACGACAGGGCCCGACAGAGCCCGACAGAGCCCGACAGGGCCCGACAGGGCCCGACAGGGCCCAGTAGAGCCTGACAGAGCCCGACAGAGCCCGACAGAGCCCGACAGAGCCCGACAGCGCCCGACAGGGCCCAGTAGAGCCCGACAGAGCCCGACAGAGCCCGACAGGGCCCGACAGAGCCCGACAGAGCCCGACAGGGCCCGACAGGGCCCAGTAGAGCCCGACAGAGTCCGACAGAACCCGACAGAGCCCGACAGAGCCCGACAGAGCCCGACAGAGCCCGACAGGGCCCAGTAGAGCCCGACAGGGCCCGACATAGCCCGACAGAGGCTGACAGAGCCCGACAGGGCCCGACAGAGCCCGACAGAGCCCGACAGGGCCCAGTAGAGCCCGACAGAGCCCGACAGAGCCCGACAGAGCCCAGTAGAGCCCGACAGAGCCCGACAGAGCCCGACAGAGCCCGGCAGAGCCCGACAGGGCCCGACAGAGCCCGACAGGGCCCGACAGGGCCCGACAGGGCCCAGTAGAGCCCGACAGAGCCCGACAGAGCCCGACAGAGCCCAGTAGAGCCCGACAGAGCCCGACAGAGCCCGACAGAGCCCAGTAGAGTCCGACAGAGCCCGACAGGGCCCGACAGGGCCCGACAGGGCCCAGTAGAGCCCGACAGAGCCCGACAGGGCCCAGTAGAGCCCAGCAGAGCCCGACAGAGCCCGACAGAGCCCGACAGGGCCCGACAGAGCCCGACAGAGCCCGACAGAGCCCGACAGGGCCCAGTAGAGCCCGACAGAGCCCGACAGAGCCCGACAGGGCCCGACAGGGCCCGACAGAGCCCGACAGAGCCCGACAGGGCCCGACAGGGCGCAGTAGAGTCCGACAGAGCCCGACAGAGCCCAGTAGAGCCCAGTAGAGCCGGACAGAGCCCGACAGAGCCCGACAGAGCCCGACAGGGCCCGACAGAGCCCGACAGAGCCAGACAGAGCCCGACAGGGCCCAGTAGAGCCCGACAGAGCCCGACAGAGCCCGACAGGGCCCGACAGGGCCCGACAGAGCCCGACAGGGCCCGACAGGGCCCGACAGAGCCCAGTAGAGCCCGACAGAGCCCGACAGAGCCCGACAGAGCCCGACAGAACCCGACAGAGCCCGACAGAGCCCAGTAGAGCCCGACAGAGCCCGACAGAGCCCGACAGAGCCCGACAGAGCCCGACAGGGCCCGACAGGGCCCGACAGGGCCCAGTAGAGCCCGACAGAGCCCGACAGAGCCCGACAGAGCCCGACAGGGCCCGAAAGGGCCCAGAAGAGCCCGACAGAGCCCGACAGAGCCCGACAGAACCCGACAGTGCCCGACAGAGCCCGACAGGGCCCGACAGGGCCCGACAGGGCCCGACAGAGCCCGAAAGGGCCCAGTAGAGCCCGACAGAGCCCGACAGAGCCCAGTAGAGCCCGACAGAGTCCGACAGAGCCCGACAGAGCCTGACAGAGACCAGTTGAGCCCGACAGAGCCCGACAGAGCCCGACAGAGCCCGACAGGGCCCAGTAGAGCCCGACAGAGCCCGACAGAGCCCGACAGAGCCCGACAGAGCCCAGAAGAGCCCGACAGAGCCCGACAGAGCCCGACAGAGCCCGATAGGGCCCGACCGAGCCTGACAGAGCCCGACAGGGCCCGACAGGGCCCGACAGAGCCCAGTAGAGCCCGACAGAGCCCGACAGAGCACGACAGAGCCCGACAGGGCCCAGTAGAGCCCAGTATAGCCCGACAGAGCCCAGTAGAGCCCGACAGAGCCCGACAGAGCCCGACAGAGCCCGACAGGGCCCGACAGGGCCCGACAGAGCCCGGCAGAGCCCGACAGGGTCCGACAGAGCCCGACAGAGCCCGACAGGGCCCAGTAGAGCCCGACAGAGCCCGACAGAGCCCGACAGAGCCCGACAGAGCCCAGTAGAGCCCGACAGAGCCCGACAGAGCCCGACAGAGCCCGACAGGGCCCGACAGGGCCCGACAGAGCCCGACAGAGCCCGACAGAGCCCGACAGGGCCCAGTAGAGCCCGACAGAGCCCGACAGAGCCCGACAGGGCCCGACAGGGCCCGACAGGGCCCGACAGGGCCCGACAGAGCCCAGTAGAGCCCGACAGAGCCCGACAGAGCCCGACAGAGCCCGACAGGGCCCGACAGGGCCCAGTAGAGCCCG
Source organism: Caloenas nicobarica (assembly GCF_036013445.1). Taxonomy (NCBI): domain Eukaryota; kingdom Metazoa; phylum Chordata; class Aves; order Columbiformes; family Columbidae; genus Caloenas; species Caloenas nicobarica. The sequence continues at coordinate 30,047 of NW_027017112.1, forward strand.
ACAGAGCCCGACAGAGCCCGACAGAGCCCGACAGAGCCCGACAGAGTCCGACAGAGCCCGACAGAGTCCGACAGGGCCCATTAGAGCCCGACAGAGCCCGACAGAGCCCGACAGAGCCCGACAGGGCCCGACAGAGCCCGACAGAGCCCGACAGGGCCCGACAGGGCCCGACAGGGCCCGACAGAGCCCGAGAGGGCCCGACAGAGCCCGACAGAGCCCGACAGAGCACGACAGGGCCCGACAGAGCCCGACAGAGCCCGACAGAGCCCGACAGGGCCCGACAGGGCCCGACAGGGCCCAGTAGAGCCTGACAGAGCCCGACAGGGCCCGACAGAGCCCGACAGAGCCCGACAGCGCCCGACAGGGCCCAGTAGAGCCCGACAGAGCCCGACAGAGCCCGACAGGGCCCGACAGATCCCGACAGAGCCCGACAGGGCCCGACAGGGCCCAGTAGAGCCCGACAGAGTCCGACAGAACCCGACAGAGCCCGACAGAGCCCGACAGAGCCCGACAGAGCCCGACAGAGCCCGACAGGGCCCAGTAGAGCCCGACAGAGCCCGACAGAGCCCGACAGAGCCCGACAGCGCCCGACAGGGCCCGACAGGGCCCGACAGGGCCCGACATAGCCCGACAGAGGCTGACAGAGCCCGACAGGGCCCAGTAGAGCCCGACAGAGCCCGACAGGGCCCAGTAGAGCCCGACAGAGCCCGACAGAGCCCGACAGAGCCCGACAGAGCCCAGTAGAGC
>NW_027017113.1:0-30597 GCF_036013445.1 Caloenas nicobarica
CGACAGAGCCCGACAGAGCCCGACAGGGCCCAGTAGAGCCCAGTAGAGCCCGACAGAGCCCGACAGGGCCCGACAGAGCCCGACAGAGCCCGACAGAGCCCGACAGAGCCCGACAGGCCCCGACAGAGCCCGACAGAGCCCGATAGGGCCCGACAGAGCCCGACAGAGCCCGACAGGGCCCGACAGGGCCCGACAGGGCCCGACAGAGCCCGACAGGCCCGACAGGGCCCGACAGAGCCCAGTAGAGACCGACAGAGCCCGACAGAGCCCGACAGAGCCCGACAGGGCCCGACAGGGCCCAGTAGAGCCCGACAGAGCCCGACAGAGCCCGACAGAGCCCGACAGGGCCCGACAGGGCCCGACAGGGCCCAGTAGAGCCCGACAGAGCCCGACAGAGCCCGACAGGGCCCGACAGAGCCCGACAGGGCCCGAAAGGGCCCGACAGAGCCCAGTAGAGCCCGACAGAGCCCGACAGAGCCCGACAGAGCCCGACAGGGCCCGACAGGGCCCAGTAGAGCCCGACAGAGCCCGACAGAGCCCGACAGGGCCCGACAGGGCCCGACAGGGCCCCGATAGAGCCCGAGAGGGCCCGAAAGGGCCCGACAGAGCCCAGTAGAGCCCGACAAAGCCCGACAGAGCCCGACAGAGCCCGACAGGGCCCGACAGGGCCCAGTAGAGCCCGACAGAGCCCGACAGAGCCCAACAGAGCCCGACAGGGCCCGACAGAGCCCGACAGAGCCCGACAGAGCCCGACAGAGCCCGACAGGGCCCAGTAGAGCCCGACAGAGCCCGACAGACCCCGACAGAACCCGTCAGAGCCCGACAGAGCCCGACAGAGCCCGACAGAGCCCGACAGGGCCCAGTAGAGCCCGACAGAGCCCGACAGAGCCCGACAGAGACCGACAGGGCCCGACAGAGCCCGACAGAGCCCGACAGGGCCCGACAGGGCCCGAAAGGGCCCAGTAGAGCCCGACAGAGCCCGACAGGGCCCGACAGAGCCCGACAGAGCCCGACAGAGCCCGACATGGCCCGACAGAGCCCGACAGAGCCCGACAGAGCCCGACAGGGCCCGACAGGGGCCAGTTTAGCCCAGTAGAGCCCGACAGAGCCCGACAGAGCCCGACAGAGCCCGACAGAGCCCAGTAGAGCCCGACAGAGCCCGACAGGGCTCGACAGAGCCCAACAGAGCCCGACAGGGCCCGACAGGGCCCGACAGAGCCCAGTTTAGCCCAGTAGAGCCCGACAGAGCCCGACAGGGCCCGACAGGGCCCAGTAGAGCCCGACAGAGCCCGACAGAGACCGACAGGGACCGACAGGCCCGACAGGGCCCGACAGAGCCCGACAGAGCCCGACAGAACCCGACAGAGCCCGACAGAGACCAGTTGAGCCCGACAGAGCCCGACAGAGCCCGACAGAGCCCGACAGGGCCCGACAGGGCCCAGTAGAGCCCGACAGAGCCCGACAGAGCCCGACAGAGCCCGACAGGGCCCAGTAGAGCCCGACAGAGCCCGACAGAGCCCGACAGAGCCCGACAGGGCCCGACAGAGCCCGACAGGGCTCAGTAGAGCCCGACAGAGCCCGACAGAGCCCGACAGAGCCCGAGAGGGCCCGACAGAGCCCGAGAGGGCCCGACAGGGCCCAGTAGAGCCCGACAGAGCCCGACAGAGCCCGACAGAGCCCGACAGAGGCCGAGAGGGCCCGACAGGGCCCAGTAGAGCCCGACAGAGCCCGACAGAGCCCGACAGAGCCCGACAGAACCCGACAGAGCCCGACAGAGCCCAACAGGGCCCGACAGGACCCGACAGGGCCCGACAGAGCCCGACAGGGCCCAGTAGAGCCCGACAGAGCCCGACAGAGCCCGACAGAGCCCGACAGGGCCCAGTAGAGCCCGACAGAGCCCGACAGACCCCGACAGAACCCGTCAGAGCCCGACAGAGCCCGACAGAGCCCGACAGAGCCCGACAGGGCCCAGTAGAGCCCGACAGAGCCCGACAGAGCCCGACAGAGACCGACAGGGCCCGACAGAGCCCGACAGAGCCCGACAGAGCCCGACAGGGCCCGACAGGGCCCGAAAGGGCCCAGTAGAGCCTGACAGAGCCCGACAGGGCCCGACAGAGCCCGACAGAGCCCGACAGAGCTCGACATGGCCCGACAGAGCCCGACAGAGCCCGACAGAGCCCGACAGGGCCCGACAGGGCCCAGTTTAGCCCAGTAGAGCCCGACAGAGCCCGACAGAGCCCGACAGAGCCCGACAGAGCCCAGTAGAGCCCGACAGAGCCCGACAGGGCTCGACAGAGCCCGACAGAGCCCGACAGGGCCCGACAGGGCCCGACAGGGCCCGACAGAGCCCAGTTTAGCCCAGTAGAGCCCGACAGAGCCCGACAGAGCCCGACAGGGCCCGACAGGGCCCAGTAGAGCCCGACAGAGCCCGACAGGGCCCGACAGAGCCCGACAGAGCCCGACAGGGCCCGACAGGGCCCAGTAGAGCCCGACAGAGCCCGACAGAGCCCGACAGAGCCCGACAGGGCCCGACAGAGCCCGACAGGGCCCAGTAGAGCCCGACAGACCCCGACAGAGCCCGACAGAGCCCGACAGAGCCCGAGAGGGCCCGACAGAGCCCGAGAGGGCCCGACAGGGCCCAGTAGAGCCCAACAGAGCCCGACAGAGCCCGACAGAGCCCGAGAGAGCCCGAGAGGGCCCGACAGGGCCCAGTAGAGCCCGACAGAGCCCGACAGAGCCCGACAGAGCCCGACAGAGCCCGACAGAGCCCGACAGGGTCCGACAGGACCCGACAGGGCCCGACAGAGCCCGACAGGGCCCAGTAGAGCCCGACAGAGCCCGAAAGAGCCCAGTAGAGCCCAGTAGAGCCCGACAGAGCCCGACAGAGCCCGACAGCGCCCGACAGAACCCGACAGAGCCCGACAGAGACCAGTTGAGCCCGACAGAGCCCGACAGAGCCCGACAGAGCCCGACAGGGCCCGACAGGGCCCGACAGAGCCCGACAGGGCCCGACAGGGCCCGACAGAGCCCGACAGGGCCCGACAGAGCCCGACAGAGCCCGACAGGGCCCGACAGGGCCCAGTAGAGCCCGACAGAGCCCGACAGAGCCCGACAGAGCCCGACAGGGCCCGACAGAGCTCGACAGAGCCCGACAGGGCCCGACAGGGCCCGACAGGGCCCAGTAGAGCCCGACAGAGCCCGACAGAGCCCGACAGGGCCCAATAGAGACCGACAGAGCCCGACAGAGCCCGACAGAGCCCGACAGGGCCCAGTAGAGCCCCACAGAGCCCGACAGAGCCCGACAGAGACCGACAGGGCCCGACAGAGCCCGACAGAGCCCGACAGAGCCCGATAGGGCCTGACAGGGCCCGACAGGGCCCAGTAGAGCCCGACAGAGCCCGACAGGGCCCGACAGAGCCCGACAGAGCCCGACAGAGCCCGACAGGCCCCGACAGAGCCCGACAGAGCCCGACAGAGCCCGACAGGGCCCGACAGAGCCCGACAGAGCCCGACAGGGCCCAGTAGAGCCCGACAGAGCCCGACAGAGCCCGACAGAACCCGACAGGGCCCAGTAGAGCCCGACAGAGCCCGACAGAGCCCGACAGAGCCCGACAGGGCCCGACAGAGCCCGACAGAGCCCGACAGGGCCCAGTAGAGCCCGACAGAGCCCGACAGAGCCCGACAGAGCCCGACAGGGCCCGACAGAGCCCGACAGAGCCCGACAGGGCGCGACAGGGCCCAGTAGAGCCCGACAGAGCCCGACAGGGCCCGACAGAGCCCGACAGAGCCCGACAGAGCCCGACAGGGCCCAGTTGAGCCCGACAGAGCACGACAGAGCCCGACAGAGCCCGAGAGAGCCCGACAGGGCCCGACAGAGCCCAACAGAGCCCGACAGGGCCCGACAGGGCCCGACAGAGCCCGACAGGGCCCGACAGAGCCCGACAGAGCCCGACAGAGCCCGACAGGGCCCAGTAGAGCCCGACAGAGCCCGACAGAGCCCGACAGGGCCCGACAGGGCCCGACAGAGCCCGACAGGGCCCGACAGGGCCCGACAGAGCCCGACAGAGCCCGACAGAGCCCGACAGGGCCCAGTAGAGCCCGACAGAGCCCGACAGAGCCCGACAGGGCCCGACAGGGCCCGACAGAGCCCGACAGAGCCCAACAGAGCCCGACAGGGCCCGACAGGGCCCAGTAGAGCCCGACAGAGCCCGACAGAGCCCGACAGGGCCCGACAGGGCCCGACAGAGCCCAGTAGAGCCCGACAGGGCCCGACAGGGCCCGACAGAGCCCAGTAGAGCCCGACAGAGCCCGACAGAGCCCGACAGAGCCCGACAGAACCCGACAGAGGCCGACAGAGCCCAGTAGAGCCCGACAGAGCCCGACAGAGCCCGACAGAGCCTGACAGGGCCCGACAGGGCCCGACAGGGCCCAGTAGAGCCCGACAGAGCCCGACAGAGCCCGACAGAGCCCGACAGAGCCCGAGAGGGCCCGACAGGGCCCAGTAGAGCCCGACAGAGCCCGACAGAGCCCGACAGAACCCGACAGAGCCCGACAGAGCCCGACAGGGCCCGACAGGGCCCAGTAGAGCCCGACAGAGCCCGACAGAGCCCGACAGAGCCCGACAGGGCCCGACAGGGCCCAGTAGAGCCCGACAGAGCCCGACAGAGCCCGACAGGGCCCGACAGGGCCCGACAGGGCCCGACAGAGCCCGACAGGGCCCGAAAGGGCCCGACAGAGCCCAGTAGAGCCCGACAGAGCCCGACAGAGCCCAGTAGAGCCCGACAGAGCCCGACAGAGCCCGACAGAGCCCGACAGGGCCCGACAGGGCCCGACAGAGCCCGACAGAGCCCGACAGGGCCCGACAGAGCCCAGTAGAGCCCGACAGAGCCCGACAGAGCCCGACAGAGCCCGACAGAACCCGACAGAGCCCGACAGAGCCCAGTAGAGCCCGACAGAGCCCGACAGAGCCCGACAGAGCCCGACAGAGCCCGACAGGGCCCAGTAGAGCCCAGTAGAGCCCGACAGAGCCCGACAGGGCCCGACAGAGCCCGACAGAGCCCGACAGAGCCCGACAGGGCCCGACAGAGCCTGACAGAGCCCGACAGGGCCCAGTAGAGCCCGACAGAGCCCGACAGAGCCCGACAGAGCCCGACAGGCCCCGACAGAGCCCGACAGAGCCCAACAGGGCCCGACAGAGCCCGACAGGGCCCGACAGGGCCCGACAGGGCCCGACAGAGCCCGACAGGGCCCGACAGGGCCCGACAGAGCCCAGTAGAGACCGACAGAGCCCGACAGAGCCCGACAGAGCCCGACAGGGCCCGACAGAGCCCAGTAGAGCCCGACAGAGCCCGACAGAGCCCGACAGGGCCCGACAGGGCCCGACAGGGCCCAGTAGAGCCCGACAGAGCCCGACAGAGCCCGACAGGGCCCGACAGGGACCGACAGGGCCCGACAGAGCCCGACAGGGCCCGAAAGGGCCCGACAGAGCCCAGTAGAGCCCGACAGAGCCCGACAGAGCCCGACAGAGCCCGACAGGGCCGGACAGGGCCCAGTAGAGCCCGACAGAGCCCGACAGAGCCCGACAGAGCCCGACAGGGCCCGACAGGGCCCAGTAGAGCCCGACAGAGCCCGACAGAGCCCGACAGAGCCCGACAGGGCCCGACAGAGCCCGACAGAGCCCGACAGGGCCCGACAGGGCCCGACAGGGCCCAGTAGAGCCCGACAGAGCCCGACAGACCCCGACAGAACCCGTCAGAGCCCGACAGAGCCCGACAGAGCCCGACAGAGCCCGACAGGGCCCAGTAGAGCCCGACAGAGCCCGACAGAGCCCGACAGAGACCGACAGGGCCCGACAGAGCCCGACAGAGCCCGACAGAGCCCGACAGGGCCCGACAGGGCCCGACAGGGCCCAGTAGAGCCCGACAGAGCCCGACAGGGCCCGACAGAGCCCGACAGAGCCCGACAGAGCCCGACATGGCCCGACAGAGCCCGACAGAGCCCGACAGAGCCCGACAGGGCCCGACAGGGCCCAGTTTAGCCCAGTAGAGCCCGAAAGAGCCGACAGAGCCCGACAGAGCCCGACAGAGCCCAGTAGAGCCCGACAGAGCCCGACAGGGCTCGACAGAGCCCGACAGAGCCCGACAGGGCCCGACAGGCCCGACAGGGCCCGACAGAGCCCAGTTTAGCCCAGTAGAGCCCGACAGAGCCCGACAGAGCCCGACAGGGCCCGACAGGGCCCGACAGAGCCCGACAGAGCCCGACAGAGCACGAGAGGGCCCGACAGGGCCCGACAGAGCCCGACAGGGCCCGACAGAGCCCGACAGAGCCCGACAGGGCCCGACAGAGCCTGACAGAGCCCAGTAGAGCCCAGTAGAGCCCGACAGAGCCCGACAGAGCCCGACAGAGCCCGACAGGGCCCGACAGGGCCCAGTAGAGCCCGACAGAGCCCGACAGAGCCCGACAGGGCCCGACAGGGCCCGACAGGGCCCGATAGAGCCCGACAGGGCCCGAAAGGGCCCGACAGAGCCCAGTAGAGCCCGACAGAGCCCGACAGAGCCCGACAGAGCCCGACAGGGCCCGACAGGGCCCAGTAGAGCCAGACAGAGCCCGACAGAGCCCGACAGAGCCCGACAGGGCCCGACAGGGCCCGACAGAGCCCGACAGAGCCCGACATAGCCCGACAGGGCCCAGTAGAGCCCGACAGAGCCCGACAGAGCCCCACAGGGCCCGACAGGGTCCGACAGAGCCCGACAGGGCCCGACAGAGCCCGACAGAGCCCGACAGGGCCCGACAGGGCCCAGTAGAGCCCGACAGAGCCCGACAGAGCCCGACAGGGCCCGACAGGGCCCGACAGAGCCCGACAGAGCCCGACAGGGCCCGACAGGGCCCGACAGAGCCCAGTAGAGCCCGACAGAGCCCGACAGAGCCCGACAGAGCCCGACAGAACCCGACAGAGCCCGACAGAGCCCAGTAGAGCCCGACAGAGCCCGACAGAGCCCGACAGAGCCCGACAGGGCCCAGTAGAGCCCAGTAGAGCCCGACAGAGCCCGACAGGCCCCGACAGAGCCCGACAGAGCCCGACAGAGCCCGACAGGGCCCGACAGAGCCCGACAGGGCCCGAAAGGGCCCGACAGGGCCCGACAGAGCCCGACAGGGCCCGACAGGGCCCGACAGAGCCCGACAGGGCCCGACAGGGCCCGACAGAGCCCAGTAGAGACCGACAGAGCCCGACAGAGCCCGACAGAGCCCGACAGGGCCCGACAGGGCCCAGTAGAGCCCGACAGAGCCCGACAGAGCCCGACAGGGCCCGACAGGGCCCGACAGGGCCCAGTAGAGCCCGACAGAGCCCGACAGAGCCCGACAGGGCCCGACAGGGACCGACAGGGCCCGACAGAGCCCGACAGGGCCCGAAAGGGCCCGACAGAGCCCAGTAGAGCCCGACAGAGCCCGACAGAGCCCGACAGAGCCCGACAGGGCCGGACAGGGCCCAGTAGAGCCCGACAGAGCCCGACAGAGCCCGACAGAGCCCGACAGGGCCCGACAGGGCCCAGTAGAGCCCGACAGAGCCCGACAGAGCCCGACAGAGCCCGACAGGGCCCGACAGAGCCCGACAGAGCCCGACAGGGCCCGACAGGGCCCAGTAGAGCCCGACAGAGCCCGACAGACCCCGACAGAACCCGTCAGAGCCCGACAGAGCCCGACAGAGCCCGACAGAGCCCGACAGGGCCCAGTAGAGCCCGACAGAGCCCGACAGAGCCCGACAGAGACCGACAGGGCCCGACAGAGCCCGACAGAGCCCGACAGAGCCCGACAGGGCCCGACAGGGCCCAGTAGAGCCCGACAGAGCCCGACAGGGCCCGACAGAGCCCGACAGAGCCCGACAGAGCCCGACATGGCCCGACAGAGCCCGACAGAGCCCGACAGAGCCCGACAGGGCCCGACAGGGCCCAGTTTAGCCCAGTAGAGCCCGAAAGAGCCCGACAGAGCCCGACAGAGCCCGACAGAGCCCAGTAGAGTCCGACAGAGCCCGACAGGGCTCGACAGAGCCCGACAGAGCCCGACAGGGCCCGACAGGGCCCGACAGGGCCCGACAGAGCCCAGTTTAGCCCAGTAGAGCCCGACAGAGCCCGACAGAGCCCGACAGGGCCCGACAGGGCCCGACAGAGCCCGACAGAGCCCGACAGAGCACGAGAGGGCCCGACAGAACCCGACAGAGCCCGACAGGGCCCAGTAGAGCCCGACAGAGCCCGACAGAGCCCGACAGAGCCCGACAGGGCCCGACAGGGCCCAGTAGAGCCCGACAGAGCCCGACAGAGCCCGACAGGGACCGACAGGGCCCGACAGGGCCCGACAGAGCCCGACAGAGCCCGACAGAACCCGACAGAGCCCGACAGAGACCAGTTGAGCCCGACAGAGCCCGACAGAGCCCGACAGAGCCCGACAGGGCCCGACAGGGCCCAGTAGAGCCCGACAGAGCCCGACAGAGCCCGACAGAGCCCGACAGGGCCCAGTAGAGCCCGACAGAGCCCGACAGAGCCCGACAGAGCCCGACAGGGCCCGACAGAGCCCGACAAGGCCCGACAGGGCCAGACAGAGCCCAGTAGAGCCCGACAGAGCCCGACAGAGCCCGATAGAGCCCGACAGAACCCGACAGAGGCCGACAGAGCCCAGTAGAGTCCGACAGAGCCCGACAGAGCCCGACAGAGCCCGACAGGGCCCGACAGGGCCCGACAGGGCCCAGTAGAGCCCGACAGAGCCCGACAGAGCCCGACAGAGCCCGAGAGGGCCCGACAGAGCCCGAGAGGGCCCGACAGGGCCCAGTAGAGCCCGACAGAGCCCGACAGAGCCCGACAGAGCCCGACAGAGCCCGAGAGGGCCCGACAGGGCCCAGTAGAGCCCGACAGAGCCCGACAGAGCCCGACAGAGCCCGACAGAACCCGACAGAGCCCGACAGAGCCCGACAGGGCCCGACAGGACCCGACAGGGCCCGACAGAGCCCAACAGGGCCCAGTAGAGCCCGACAGAGCCCGACAGAGCCCAGTAGAGCCCAGTAGAGCCCGACAGAGCCCGACAGAGCCCGACAGCGCCCGACAGAACCCGACAGAGCCCGACAGAGACCAGTTGAGCCCGACAGAGCCCGACAGAGCCCGACAGAGCCCGACAGGGCCCGACAGGGCCCAGTAGAGCCCGACAGAGCCCGACAGAGCCCGACAGAGCCCGACAGAGCCCGACAGGGCCCAGTAGAGCCCGACAGAGCCCGACAGAGCCCGACAGAGCCCGACAGGGCCCGACAGAGCCCGACAGAGCCCGACAGGGCCCGACAGAGCCCAGTAGAGCCCGACAGAGCCCGACAGAGCCCGACAGAGCCCTACAGGGCCCAGTAGAGCCCAGTAGAGCCCGACAGAGCCCAGTAGAGCCCGACAGAGCCCGACAGAGCCCGACAGAGCCCGACAGGGCCCGACAGGGCCCGACAGAGCCCGACAGGGCCCGACAGAGCCCGACAGAGCCCGACAGGGCCCGACAGAGCCTGACAGAGCCCAGTAGAGCCCAGTAGAGCCCGACAGAGCCCGACAGAGCCCGACAGAGCCCGACAGGGCCCGACAGGGCCCAGTAGAGCCCGACAGAGCCCGACAGAGCCCGACAGGGCCCGACAGGGCCCGACAGGGCCCGATAGAGCCCGACAGGGCCCGAAAGGGCCCGACAGAGCCCAGTAGAGCCTGACAGAGCCCGACAGAGCCCGACAGAGCCCGACAGGGCCCGACAGGGCCCAGTAGAGCCAGACAGAGCCCGACAGAGCCCGACAGAGCCCGACAGGGCCCGACAGGGCCCGACAGAGCCCGACAGAGCCCGACATAGCCCGACAGGGCCCAGTAGAGCCCGACAGAGCCCGACAGAGCCCCACAGGGCCCGACAGGGCCCGACAGAGCCCGACAGGGCCCGACAGAGCCCGACAGAGCCCGACAGGGCCCAGTAGAGCCCGACAGAGCCCGACAGAGCCCGACAGGGCCCGACAGGGCCCGACAGAGCCCGACAGAGCCCGACAGGGCCCGACAGGGCCCGACAGAGCCCAGTAGAGCCCGACAGAGCCCGACAGAGCCCGACAGAGCCCGACAGAACCCGACAGAGCCCGACAGAGCCCAGTAGAGCCCGACAGAGCCCGACAGAGCCCGACAGAGCCCGACAGGGCCCAGTAGAGCCCAGTAGAGCCCGACAGAGCCCGACAGGGCCCGACAGAGCCCGACAGAGCCCGACAGAGCCCGACAGGGCCCGACAGAGCCTGACAGAGCCCGACAGGGCCCAGTAGAGCCCGACAGAGCCCGACAGAGCCCGACAGAGCCCGACAGGCCCCGACAGAGCCCGACAGAGCCCGACAGGGCCCGACAGGGCCCGACAGGGCCCGACAGAGCCCGACAGGGCCCGACAGGGCCCGACAGAGCCCGACAGGGCCCGACAGGGCCCGACAGAGCCCAGTAGAGACCGACAGAGCCCGACAGAGCCCGACAGAGCCCGACAGGTCCCGACAGGGCGCAGTAGAGCCCGACAGAGCCCGACAGAGCCCGACAGAGCCCGACAGGGCCCGACAAAGCCCGACAGGGCCCAGTAGAGCCCGACAGAGCCCGACAGAGCCCGACAGGGCCCGACAGGGCCCGACAGGGCCCGACAGAGCCCGACAGGGCCCGAAAGGGCCCGACAGAGCCCAGTAGAGCCCGACAGGGCCCGACAGAGCCCGACAGAGCCCGACAGGGCCCGACAGGGCCCAGTAGAGCCCGACAGAGCCCGACAGAGCCCGACAGGGCCCGACAGGGCCCGACAGGGCCCGATAGAGCCCGAGAGGGCCCGAAAGGGCCTGACAGAGCCCAGTAGAGCCCGACAAAGCCCGACAGAGCCCGACAGAGCCCGACAGGGCCCGACAGGGCCCAGTAGAGCCCGACAGAGCCCGACAGAGCCCGACAGAGCCTGACAGGGCCCGACAGAGCCCGACAGAGCCCGACAGGGCCCGACAGGGCCCGACAGGGCCCAGTAGAGCCCGACAGAGCCCGACAGACCCCGACAGAACCCGTCAGAGCCCGACAGAGCCCGACAGAGCCCGACAGAGCCCGACAGGGCCCAGTAGAGCACGACAGAGCCCGACAGAGCCCGACAGAGACCGACAGGGCCCGACAGAGCCCGACAGAGCCCGACAGAGCCCGACAGGGCCCGACAGGGCCCGACAGGGCCCAGTAGAGCCCGACAGAGCCCGACAGGGCCCGACAGAGCCCGACAGAGCCCGACAGAGCCCGACATGGCCCGACAGGGCCCAGTAGAGCCCGACAGAGCCCGACAGAGCCCGACAGGGCCCGACAGGGACCGACAGGGCCCGACAGAGCCCGACAGGGCCCGAAAGGGCCCGACAGAGCCCAGTAGAGCCAGACAGAGCCCGACAGAGCCCGACAGAACCCGACAGAGCCCGACAGAGCCCGACAGGGCCCGACAGGGCCCAGTAGAGCCCGACAGAGCCCGACAGAGCCCGACAGAGCCCGACAGGGCCCGACAGGGCCCAGTAGAGCCCGACAGAGCCCGACAGAGCCCGACAGGGCCCGACAGGGCCCGACAGGGCCCGACAGAGCCCGACAGGGCCCGAAAGGGCCCGACAGAGCCCAGTAGAGCCCGACAGAGCCCGACAGAGCCCAGTAGAGCCCGACAGAGCCCGACAGAGCCCGACAGAGCCCGACAGAGCCCGACAGAGCCCGACAGGGCCCGACAGGGCCCGACAGAGCCCGACAGGGCCCGACAGAGCCCAGTAGAGCCCGACAGAGCCCGACAGAGCCCGACAGAGCCCGACAGAACCCGACAGAGCCCGACAGAGCCCAGTAGAGCCCGACAGAGCCCGACAGAGCCCGACAGAGCCCGACAGAGCCCGACAGGGCCCAGTAGAGCCCAGTAGAGCCCGACAGAGCCCGACAGGGCCCGACAGAGCCCGACAGAGCCCGACAGAGCCCGACAGGGCCCGACAGAGCCTGACAGAGCCCGACAGGGCCCAGTAGAGCCCGACAGAGCCCGACAGAGCCCGACAGAGCCCGACAGGCCCCGACAGAGCCCGACAGAGCCCGACAGGTCCCGACAGAGCCCGACAGGGCCCGACAGGGCCCGACAGGGCCCGACAGAGCCCGACAGGGCCCGACAGGGCCCGACAGAGCCCAGTAGAGACCGACAGAGCCCGACAGAGCCCGACAGAGCCCGACAGGGCCCGACAGGGCCCAGTAGAGCCCGACAGAGCCCGACAGAGCCCGACAGGGCCCGACAGGGCCCGACAGGGCCCAGTAGAGCCCGACAGAGCCCGACAGAGCCCGACAGGGCCCGACAGGGACCGACAGGGCCCGACAGAGCCCGACAGGGCCCGAAAGGGCCCGACAGAGCCCAGTAGAGCCCGACAGAGCCCGACAGAGCCCGACAGAGCCCGACAGGGCCGGACAGGGCCCAGTAGAGCCCGACAGAGCCCGACAGAGCCCGACAGAGCCCGACAGGGCCCGACAGGGCCCAGTAGAGCCCGACAGAGCCCGACAGAGCCCGACAGGGCCCGACAGAGCCCGACAGAGCCCGACAGGGCCCGACAGGGCCCGACAGGGCCCAGTAGAGCCTGACAGAGCCCGACAGACCCCGACAGAACCCGTCAGAGCCCGACAGAGCCCGACAGAGCCCGACAGAGCCCGACAGGGCCCAGTAGAGCCCGACAGAGCCCGACAGAGCCCGACAGAGACCGACAGGGCCCGACAGAGCCCGACAGAGCCCGACAGAGCCCGACAGGGCCCGACAGGGCCCGACAGGGCCCAGTAGAGCCCGACAGAGCCCGACAGGGCCCGACAGAGCCCGACAGAGCCCGACAGAGCCCGACATGGCCCGACAGAGCCCGACAGAGCCCGACAGAGCCCGACAGGGCCCGACAGGGCCCAGTTTAGCCCAGTAGAGCCCGAAAGAGCCCGACAGAGCCCGACAGAGCCCGACAGAGCCCAGTAGAGCCCGACAGAGCCCGACAGGGCTCGACAGAGCCCGACAGAGCCCGACAGGGCCCGACAGGGCCCGACAGGGCCCGACAGAGCCCAGTTTAGCCCAGTAGAGCCCGACAGAGCCCGACAGAGCCCGACAGGGCCCGACAGGGCCCGACAGAGCCCGACAGAGCCCGACAGAGCACGAGAGGGCCCGACAGAACCCGACAGAGCCCGACAGGGCCCAGTAGAGCCCGACAGAGCCCGACAGAGCCCGACAGAGCCCGACAGGGCCCGACAGGGCCCAGTAGAGCCCGACAGAACCCGACAGAGCCCGACAGGGACCGACAGGGCCCGACAGGGCCCGACAGAGCCCGACAGAGCCCGACAGAACCCGACAGAGCCCGACAGAGACCAGTTGAGCCCGACAGAGCCCGACAGAGCCCGACAGAGCCCGACAGGGCCCGACAGGGCCCAGTAGAGCCCGACAGAGCCCGACAGAGCCCGACAGAGCCCGACAGGGCCCAGTAGAGCCCGACAGAGCCCGACAGAGCCCGACAGAGCCCGACAGGGCCCGACAGAGCCCGACAGGGCCCGACAGGGCCCGACAGAGCCCAGTAGAGCCCGACAGAGCCCGACAGAGCCCGACAGAGCCCGACAGAACCCGACAGAGGCCGACAGAGCCCAGTAGAGTCCGACAGAGCCCGACAGAGCCCGACAGAGCCCGACAGGGCCCGACAGGGCCCGACAGGGCCCAGTAGAGCCCGACAGAGCCCGACAGAGCCCGACAGAGCCCGAGAGGTCCCGACAGAGCCCGAGAGGGCCCGACAGGGCCCAGTAGAGCCCGACAGAGCCCGAGAGAGCCCGACAGAGCCCGAGAGGGCCCGACAGGGCCCAGTAGAGCCCGACAGAGCCCGACAGAACCCGACAGAGCCCGACAGAGCCCGACAGGGCCCGACAGGACCCGACAGGGCCCGACAGAGCCCAACAGGGCCCAGTAGAGCCCGACAGAGCCCGACAGAGCCCAGTAGAGCCCAGTAGAGCCCGACAGAGCCCGACAGAGCCCGACAGCGCCCGACAGAACCCGACAGAGCCCGACAGAGACCAGTTGAGCCCGACAGAGCCCGACAGAGCCCGACAGAGCCCGACAGGGCCCGACAGGGCCCAGTAGAGCCCGACAGAGCCCGACAGAGCCCGACAGAGCCCGACAGAGCCCGACAGGGCCCAGTAGAGCCCGACAGAGCCCGACAGAGCCCGACAGAGCCCGACAGGGCCCGACAGAGCCCGACAGAGCCCGACAGGGCCCGACAGAGCCCAGTAGAGCCCGACAGAGCCCGACAGAGCCCGACAGAGCCCTACAGGGCCCAGTAGAGCCCAGTAGAGCCCGACAGAGCCCAGTAGAGCCCGACAGAGCCCGACAGAGCCCGACAGAGCCCGACAGGGCCCGACAGGGCCCGACAGAGCCCGACAGGGCCCGACAGAGCCCGACAGAGCCCGACAGGGCCCGACAGAGCCTGACAGAGCCCAGTAGAGCCCAGTAGAGCCCGACAGAGCCCGACAGAGCCCGACAGAGCCCGACAGGGCCCGACAGGGCCCAGTAGAGCCCGACAGAGCCCGACAGAGCCCGACAGGGCCCGACAGGGCCCGACAGGGCCCGATAGAGCCCGACAGGGCCCGAAAGGGCCCGACAGAGCCCAGTAGAGCCCGACAGAGCCCGACAGAGCCCGACAGAGCCCGACAGGGCCCGACAGGGCCCAGTAGAGCCAGACAGAGCCCGACAGAGCCCGACAGAGCCCGACAGGGCCCGACAGGGCCCGACAGAGCCCGACAGAGCCCGACATAGCCCGACAGGGCCCAGTAGAGCCCGACAGAGCCCGACAGAGCCCCACAGGGCCCGACAGGGCCCGACAGAGCCCGACAGGGCCCGACAGGGCCCGACAGAGGCCAGTAGAGCCCGACAGAGCCCGACAGAGCCCGACAGAGCCCGACAGAACCCGACAGAGCCCGACAGAGCCCAGTAGAGCCCGACAGAGCCCGACAGAGCCCGACAGAGCCCGACAGGGCCCAGTAGAGCCCAGTAGAGCCCGACAGAGCCCGACAGGCCCCGACAGAGCCCGACAGAGCCCGACAGGGCCCGACAGAGCCCGACAGGGCCCGACAGGGCCCGACAGGGCCCGACAGGGCCCGACAGAGCCCGACAGGGCCCGACAGGGCCCGACAGAGCCCAGTAGAGACCGACAGAGCCCGACAGAGCCCGACAGAGCCCGACAGGGCCCGACAGGGCCCAGTAGAGCCCGACAGAGCCCGACAGAGCCCGACAGGGCCCGACAGGGCCCGACAGGGCCCAGTAGAGCCCGACAGAGCCCGACAGAGCCCGACAGGGCCCGACAGGGACCGACAGGGCCCGACAGAGCCCGACAGGGCCCGAAAGGGCCCGACAGAGCCCAGTAGAGCCCGACAGAGCCCGACAGAGCCCGACAGAGCCCGACAGGGCCGGACAGGGCCCAGTAGAGCCCGACAGAGCCCGACAGAGCCCGACAGAGCCCGACAGGGCCCGACAGGGCCCGATAGAGCCCGAGAGGGCCCGAAAGGGCCTGACAGAGCCCAGTAGAGCCCGACAAAGCCTGACAGAGCCCGACAGAGCCCGACAGGGCCCGACAGGGCCCAGTAGAGCCCGACAGAGCCCGACAGAGCCCGACAGAGCCTGACAGAACCCGTCAGAGCCCGACAGAGCCCGACAGAGCCCGACAGAGCCCGACAGGGCCCAGTAGAGCCCGACAGAGCCCGACAGAGCCCGACAGAGACCGACAGGGCCCGACAGAGCCCGACAGAGCCCGACAGAGCCCGACAGGGCCCGACAGGGCCCGACAGGGCCCAGTAGAGCCCGACAGAGCCCGACAGAGCCCGACAGGGCCCGACAGGGCCCGACAGGGCCCAGTAGAGCCCGACAGAGCCCGACAGGGCCCGACAGAGCCCGACAGAGCCCGACAGAGCCCGACATGGCCCGACAGAGCCCGACAGAGCCCGACAGAGCCCGACAGGGCCCGACAGGGCCCAGTTTAGCCCAGTAGAGCCCGACAGAGCCCGACAGAGCCCGACAGAGCCCGACAGAGCCCAGTAGAGCCCGACAGAGCCCGACAGGGCTCGACAGAGCCCGACAGAGCCCGACAGGGCCCGACAGGGCCCGACAGGGCCCGACAGAGCCCAGTTTAGCCCAGTAGAGCCCGACAGAGCCCGACAGAGCCCGACAGGGCCCGACAGGGCCCGACAGAGCCCGACAGAGCCCGACAGAGCACGAGAGGGCCCGACAGAACCCGACAGAGCCCGACAGGGCCCAGTAGAGCCCGACAGAGCCCGACAGAGCCCGACAGAGCCCGACAGGGCCCGACAGGGCCCAGTAGAGCCCGACAGAGCCCGACAGAGCCCGACAGGGACCGACAGGGCCCGACAGGGCCCGACAGAGCCCGACAGAGCCCGACAGAACCCGACAGAGCCCGACAGAGACCAGTTGAGCCCGACAGAGCCCGACAGAGCCCGACAGAGCCCGACAGAGCCCGATAGAACCCGACAGAGGCCGACAGAGCCCAGTAGAGCCCGACAGAGCCCGACAGAGCCCGACAGAGCCCGACAGGGCCCAGTAGAGCCCAGTAGAGCCCGACAGAGCCCGACAGGGCCCGACAGAGCCCGACAGAGCCCGACAGAGCCCGACAGGGCCCGACAGAGCCTGACAGAGCCCGACAGGGCCCAGTAGAGCCCGACAGAGCCCGACAGAGCCCGACAGAGCCCGACAGGCCCCGACAGAGCCCGACAGAGCCCGACAGGGCCCGACAGAGCCTGACAGGGCCCGACAGAGCCCGACAGAGCCCGACAGGGCCCGACAGAGCCCAGTAGAGACCGACAGAGCCCGACAGAGCCCGACAGAGCCCGACAGGTCCCGACAGGGCGCAGTAGAGCCCGACAGAGCCCGACAGAGCCCGACAGAGCCCGACAGGGCCCGACAAAGCCCGACAGGGCCCAGTAGAGCCCGACAGAGCCCGACAGAGCCCGACAGGGCCCGACAGGGCCCGACAGGGCCCGACAGAGCCCGACAGGGCCCGAAAGGGCCCGACAGAGCCCAGTAGAGCCCGACAGGGCCCGACAGAGCCCGACAGAGCCCGACAGGGCCCGACAGGGCCCAGTAGAGCCCGACAGAGCCCGACAGAGCCCAACAGGGCCCGACAGGGCCCGACAGGGCCCGATAGAGCCCGAGAGGGCCCGAAAGGGCCTGACAGAGCCCAGTAGAGCCCAACAAAGCCCGACAGAGCCCGACAGAGCCCGACAGGGCCCGACAGGGCCCAGTAGAGACCGACAGAGCCCGACAGAGCCCGACAGAGCCTGACAGGGCCCGACAGAGCCCGACAGAGCCCGACAGGGCCCGACAGGGCCCGACAGGGCCCAGTAGAGCCCGACAGAGCCCGACAGACCCCGACAGAACCCGTCAGAGCCCGACAGAGCCCGACAGAGCCCGACAGAGCCCGACAGGGCCCAGTAGAGCACGACAGAGCCCGACAGAGCCCGACAGAGACCGACAGGGCCCGACAGAGCCCGACAGAGCCCGACAGAGCCCGACAGGGCCCGACAGGGCCCGACAGGGCCCAGTAGAGCCCGACAGAGCCCGACAGGGCCCGACAGAGCCCGACAGAGCCCGACAGAGCCCGACATGGCCCGACAGAGCCCGACAGAGCCCGACAGAGCCCGACAGGGCCCGACAGGGCCCAGTTTAGCCCAGTAGAGCCCGACAGAGCCCGACAGAGCCCGACAGAGCCCGACAGAGCCCAGTAGAGCCCGACAGAGCCCGACAGGGCTCGACAGAGCCCGACAGAGCCCGACAGGGCCCGACAGGGCCCGACAGGGCCCGACAGAGCCCAGTTTAGCCCAGTAGAGCCCGACAGAGCCCGACAGAGCCCGACAGGGCCCGACAGGGCCCGACAGAGCCCGACAGAGCCCGACAGAGCACGAGAGGGCCCGACAGAACCCGACAGAGCCCGACAGGGCCCAGTAGAGCCCGACAGAACCCGACAGAGCCCGACAGAGCCCGACAGGGCCCGACAGGGCCCAGTAGAGCCCGACAGAGCCCGACAGAGCCCGACAGGGACCGACAGGGCCCGACAGGGCCCGACAGAGCCCGACAGAGCCCGACAGAACCCGACAGAGCCCGACAGAGACCAGTTGAGCCCGACAGAGCCCGACAGAGCCCGACAGAGCCCGACAGAGCCCGACAGAACCCGACAGAGGCCGACAGAGCCCAGTAGAGTCCGACAGAGCCCGACAGAGCCCGACAGAGCCCGACAGGGCCCGACAGGGCCCAGTAGAGCCCGACAGAGCCCGACAGGGCCCGACAGAGCCCGAGAGGGCCCGACAGAGCCCGAGAGGGCCCGACAGGGCCCAGTAGAGCCCGACAGAGCCCGACAGAGCCCGACAGAGCCCGACAGAGCCCGAGAGGGCCCGACAGGGCCCAGTAGAGCCCGACAGAGCCCGACAGAGCCCGACAGAGCCCGACAGAACCCGACAGAGCCCGACAGAGCCCGACAGGGCCCGACAGGACCCGACAGGGCCCGACAGAGCCCAACAGGGCCCAGTAGAGCCCGACAGAGCCCGACAGAGCCCAGTAGAGCCCAGTAGAGCCCGACAGAGCCCGACAGAGCCCGACAGCGCCCGACAGAACCCGACAGAGCCCGACAGAGACCAGTTGAGCCCGACAGAGCCCGACAGAGCCCGACAGAGCCCGACAGGGCCCGACAGGGCCCAGTAGAGCCCGACAGAGCCCGACAGAGCCCGACAGAGCCCGACAGAGCCCGACAGGGCCCAGTAGAGCCCGACAGAGCCCGACAGAGCCCGACAGAGCCCGACAGGGCCCGACAGAGCCCAGTAGAGCCCGACAGAGCCCGACAGAGCCCGACAGAGCCCTACAGGGCCCAGTAGAGCCCAGTAGAGCCCGACAGAGCCCAGTAGAGCCCGACAGAGCCCGACAGAGCCCGACAGAGCCCGACAGGGCCCGACAGGGCCCGACAGAGCCCGACAGGGCCCGACAGAGCCCGACAGAGCCCGACAGGGCCCGACAGAGCCTGACAGAGCCCAGTAGAGCCCAGTAGAGCCCGACAGAGCCCGACAGAGCCCGACAGAGCCCGACAGGGCCCGACAGGGCCCAGTAGAGCCCGACAGAGCCCGACAGAGCCCCACAGGGCCCGACAGGGCCCGACAGAGCCCGACAGGGCCCGACAGAGCCCGACAGAGCCCGACAGGGCCCAGTAGAGCCCGACAGAGCCCGACAGAGCCCGACAGGGCCCGACAGGGCCCGACAGAGCCCGACATAGTCCGACAAGGCCCGACAGGGCCCGACAGAGCCCAGTAGAGCCCGACAGAGCCCGACAGAGCCCGACAGAGCCCGACAGAACCCGACAGAGCCCGACAGAGCCCAGTAGAGCCCGACAGAGCCCGACAGAGCCCGACAGAGCCCGACAGGGCCCAGTAGAGCCCAGTAGAGCCCGACAGAGCCCGACAGGGCCCGACAGAGCCCGACAGAGCCCGACAGAGCCCGACAGGGCCCGACAGAGCCTGACAGAGCCCGACAGGGCCCAGTAGAGCCCGACAGAGCCCGACAGAGCCCGACAGAGCCCGACAGGCCCCGACAGAGCCCGACAGAGCCCGACAGGGCCCGACAGGGCCCGACAGGGCCCGACAGAGCCCGACAGGGCCCGACAGGGCCCGACAGAGCCCGACAGAGCCCGACAGGGCCCGACAGAGCCCAGTAGAGACCGACAGAGCCCGACAGAGCCCGACAGAGCCCGACAGGTCCCGACAGGGCGCAGTAGAGCCCGACAGAGCCCGACAGAGCCCGACAGAGCCCGACAGGGCCCGACAAAGCCCGACAGGGCCCAGTAGAGCCCGACAGAGCCCGACAGAGCCCGACAGGGCCCGACAGGGCCCGACAGGGCCCGACAGAGCCCGACAGGGCCCGAAAGGGCCCGACAGAGCCCAGTAGAGCCCGACAGGGCCCGACAGAGCCCGACAGAGCCCGACAGGGCCCGACAGGGCCCAGTAGAGCCCGACAGAGCCCGACAGAGCCCGACAGGGCCCGACAGGGCCCGACAGGGCCCGATAGAGCCCGAGAGGGCCCGAAAGGGCCTGACAGAGCCCAGTAGAGCCCGACAAAGCCCGACAGAGCCCGACAGAGCCCGACAGGGCCCGACAGGGCCCAGTAGAGCCCGACAGAGCCCGACAGAGCCCGACAGAGCCTGACAGGGCCCGACAGAGCCCGAAAGAGCCCGACAGGGCCCGACAGGGCCCGACAGGGCCCAGTAGAGCCCGACAGAGCCCGACAGACCCCGACAGAACCCGTCAGAGCCCGACAGAGCCCGACAGAGCCGGACAGAGCCCGACAGGGCCCAGTAGAGCACGACAGAGCCCGACAGAGCCCGACAGAGACCGACAGGGCCCGACAGAGCCCGACAGAGCCCGACAGAGCCCGACAGGGCCCGACAGGGCCCGACAGGGCCCAGTAGAGCCCGACAGAGCCCGACAGGGCCCGACAGAGCCCGACAGAGCCCGACAGAGCCCGACAGGGCCCGACAGAGCCCGACAGAGCCCGACAGAGCCCGACAGGGCCCGACAGGGCCCAGTTTAGCCCAGTAGAGCCCGACAGAGCCCGACAGAGCCCGACAGAGCCCGACAGAGCCCAGTAGAGCCCGACAGAGCCCGACAGGGCTCGACAGAGCCCGACAGAGCCCGACAGGGCCCGACAGGGCCCGACAGGGCCCGACAGAGCCCAGTTTAGCCCAGTAGAGCCCGACAGAGCCCGACAGAGCCCGACAGGGCCCGACAGGGCCCGACAGAGCCCGACAGAGCCCGACAGAGCACGAGAGGGCCCGACAGAACCCGACAGAGCCCGACAGGGCCCAGTAGAGCCCGACAGAGCCCAACAGAGCCCGACAGAGCCCGACAGAGCCCAGTTTAGCCCAGTAGAGCCCGACAGAGCCCGACAGAGCCCGACAGGGACCGACAGGGCCCGACAGGGCCCGACAGAGCCCGACAGAGCCCGACAGAGCCCGACAGGGCCCGACAGGGCCCAGTAGAGCCCGACAGAGCCCGACAGAGCCCGACAGGGCCCAGTAGAGCCCGACAGAGCCCGACAGAGCCCGACAGAGCCCGACAGGGCCCGACAGAGCCCGACAGGGCCCGACAGGGCCCGACAGAGCCCAGTAGTGCCCGACAGAGCCCGACAGAGCCCGACAGAGCCCGACAGAACCCGACAGAGGCCGACAGAGCCCAGTAGAGCCCGACAGAGCCCGACAGAGCCCGACAGAGCCCGACAGGGCCCGACAGGGCCCGACAGGGCCCAGTAGAGCCCGACAGAGCCCGAGAGAGCCCGACAGAGCCCGAGAGGGCCCGACAGAGCCCGAGAGGGCCCGACAGGGCCCAGTAGAGCCCGACAGAGCCCGACAGAGCCCGACAGAGCCCGACAGAACCCGACAGAGCCCGACAGAGCCCGACAGGGCCCGACAGGACCCGACAGGGCCCGACAGAGCCCGACAGGGCCCAGTAGAGCCCGACAGAGCCCGACAGAGCCCAGTAGAGACCAGTAGAGCCCGACAGAGCCCGACAGAGCCCGACAGCGCCCGACAGAGCCCGACAGAGCCCGACAGAGACCAGTTGAGCCCGACAGAGCCCGACAGAGCCCGACAGAGCCCGACAGGGCCCGACAGGGCCCAGTAGAGCCCGACAGAGCCCGACAGAGCCCGACAGAGCCCGAGAGAGCCCGACAGAGCCCGACAGGGCCCAGTAGAGCCCGACAGAGCCCGACAGAGCCCGACAGAGCCCGACAGGGCCCGACAGAGCCCGACAGAGCCCGACAGGGCCCGACAGAGCCCAGTAGAGCCCGACAGAGCCCGACAGAGCCCGACAGAGCCCTACAGGGCCCAGTAGAGCCCAGGAGAGCCCGACAGAGCCCAGTAGAGCCCGACAGAGCCCGACAGAGCCCGACAGAGCCCGACAGGGCCCGACAGGGCCCGACAGAGCCCGACAGGGCCCGACAGAGCCCGACAGAGCCCGACAGGGCCCGACAGAGCCTGACAGAGCCCAGTAGAGCCCAGTAGAGCCCGACAGAGCCCGACAGAGCCCGACAGAGCCCGACAGAACCCGACAGAGCCCGACAGAGCCCAGTAGAGCCCGACAGAGCCCGACAGAGCCCGACAGAGCCCGACAGGGCCCAGTAGAGCCCAGTAGAGCCCGACAGAGCCCGACAGGGCCCGACAGAGCCCGACAGAGCTTGACAGAGCCCGACAGGGCCCGACAGAGCCTGACAGAGCCCGACAGGGCCCAGTAGAGCCCGACAGAGCCCGACAGAGCCCGACAGAGCCCGACAGGCCCCGACAGAGCCCGACAGAGCCCGACAGGGCCCGACAGGGCCCGACAGGGCCCGACAGAGCCCGACAGGGCCCGACAGGGCCCGACAGAGCCCGACAGGGCCCGACAGGGCCCGACAGAGCCCAGTAGAGACCGACAGAGCCCGACAGAGCCCGACAGAGCCCGACAGGTCCCGACAGGGCGCAGTAGAGCCCGACAGAGCCCGACAGAGCCCGACAGAGCCCGACAGGGCCCGACAAAGCCCGACAGGGCCCAGTAGAGCCCGACAGAGCCCGACAGAGCCCGACAGGGCCCGACAGGGCCCGACAGGGCCCGACAGAGCCCGACAGGGCCCGAAAGGGCCCGACAGAGCCCAGTAGAGCCCGACAGGGCCCGACAGAGCCCGACAGAGCCCGACAGGGCCCGACAGGGCCCAGTAGAGCCCGACAGAGCCCGACAGAGCCCGACAGGGCCCGACAGGGCCCGACAGGGCCCGATAGAGCCCGAGAGGGCCCGAAAGGGCCTGACAGAGCCCAGTAGAGCCCGACAGAGCCCGACAGAGCCCGACAGAGCCTGACAGGGCCCGACAGAGCCCGACAGAGCCCGACAGGGCCCGACAGGGCCCGACAGGGCCCAGTAGAGCCCGACAGAGCCCGACAGACCCCGACAGAACCCGTCAGAGCCCGACAGAGCCCGACAGAGCCCGACAGAGCCCGACAGGGCCCAGTAGAGCACGACAGAGCCCGACAGAGCCCGACAGAGACCGACAGGGCCCGACAGAGCCCGACAGAGCCCGACAGAGCCCGACAGGGCCCGACAGGGCCCAGTAGAGCCCGACAGAGCCCGACAGGGCCCGACAGAGCCCGACAGAGCCCGACAGAGCCCGACAGGGCCCGACAGGGCCCGACAGAGCCCGACAGAGCCCGACAGGGCCCGACAGGGCCCAGTTTAGCCCAGTAGAGCCCGACAGAGCCCGACAGAGCCCGACAGAGCCCGACAGAGCCCGACAGAGCTCAGTAGAGCCCGACAGAGCCCGACAGGGCTCGACAGAGCCCGACAGAGCCCGACAGGGCCCGACAGGGCCCGACAGGGCCCGACAGAGCCCAGTTTAGCCCAGTAGAGCCCGACAGAGCCCGACAGAGCCCGACAGGGCCCGACAGGGCCCGACAGAGCCCGACAGAGCCCGACAGAGCACGAGAGGGCCCGACAGAACCCGACAGAGCCCGACAGGGCCCAGTAGAGCCCGACAGAGCCCGACAGAGCCCGACAGGGCCCGACAGGGCCCAGTAGAGCCCGACAGAGCCCGACAGAGCCCGACAGGGACCGACAGGGCCCGACAGGGCCCGACAGAGCCCAATAGAGACCAGTAGAGCCCGACAGAGCCCGACAGAGCCCGACAGCGCCCGACAGAACCCGACAGAGCCCGACAGAGACCAGTTGAGCCCGACAGAGCCCGACAGAGCCCGACAGAGCCCGACAGGGCCCGACAGGGCCCAGTAGAGCCCGACAGAGCCCGACAGAGCCCGACAGAGCCCGAGAGAGCCCGACAGATCCCGACAGGGCCCAGTAGAGCCCGACAGAGCCCGACAGAGCCCGACAGAGCCCGACAGGGCCCGACAGGGCCCGACAGAGCCCGACAGGGCCCGAAAGGGCCCGACAGAGCCCAGTAGAGCCCGACAGGGCCCGACAGAGCCCGACAGAGCCCGACAGGGCCCGACAGGGCCCAGTAGAGCCCGACAGAGCCCGACAGAGCCCGACAGGGCCCGACAGGGCCCGACAGGGCCCGATAGAGCCCGAGAGGGCCCGAAAGGGCCTGACAGAGCCCAGTAGAGCCCGACAGAGCCCGACAGAGCCCGACAGAGCCTGACAGGGCCCGACAGAGCCCGACAGAGCCCGACAGGGCCCGACAGGGCCCGACAGGGCCCAGTAGAGCCCGACAGAGCCCGACAGACCCCGACAGAACCCGTCAGAGCCCGACAGAGCCCGACAGAGCCCGACAGAGCCCGACAGGGCCCAGTAGAGCACGACAGAGCCCGACAGAGCCCGACAGAGACCGACAGGGCCCGACAGAGCCCGACAGAGCCCGACAGAGCCCGACAGGGCCCGACAGGGCCCAGTAGAGCCCGACAGAGCCCGACAGGGCCCGACAGAGCCCGACAGAGCCCGACAGAGCCCGACAGGGCCCGACAGGGCCCGACAGAGCCCGACAGAGCCCGACAGGGCCCGACAGGGCCCAGTTTAGCCCAGTAGAGCCCGACAGAGCCCGACAGAGCCCGACAGAGCCCGACAGAGCCCGACAGAGCTCAGTAGAGCCCGACAGAGCCCGACAGGGCTCGACAGAGCCCGACAGAGCCCGACAGGGCCCGACAGGGCCCGACAGGGCCCGACAGAGCCCAGTTTAGCCCAGTAGAGCCCGACAGAGCCCGACAGAGCCCGACAGGGCCCGACAGGGCCCGACAGAGCCCGACAGAGCCCGACAGAGCACGAGAGGGCCCGACAGAACCCGACAGAGCCCGACAGGGCCCAGTAGAGCCCGACAGAGCCCGACAGAGCCCGACAGGGCCCGACAGGGCCCAGTAGAGCCCGACAGAGCCCGACAGAGCCCGACAGGGACCGACAGGGCCCGACAGGGCCCGACAGAGCCCAATAGAGACCAGTAGAGCCCGACAGAGCCCGACAGAGCCCGACAGCGCCCGACAGAACCCGACAGAGCCCGACAGAGACCAGTTGAGCCCGACAGAGCCCGACAGAGCCCGACAGAGCCCGACAGGGCCCGACAGGGCCCAGTAGAGCCCGACAGAGCCCGACAGAGCCCGACAGAGCCCGAGAGAGCCCGACAGATCCCGACAGGGCCCAGTAGAGCCCGACAGAGCCCGACAGAGCCCGACAGAGCCCGACAGGGCCCGACAGAGCCCGACAGAGCCCGACAGGGCCCGACAGAGCCCAGTAGAGCCCGACAGAGCCCACAGAGCCCGACAGAGCCCTACAGGGCCCAGTAGAGCCCAGTAGAGCCCGACAGAGCCCAGTAGAGCCCGACAGAGCCCGACAGAGCCCGACAGAGCCCGACAGGGCCCGACAGGGCCCGACAGAGCCCGACAGGGCCCGACAGAGCCCGACAGAGCCCGACAGGGCCCGACAGAGCCTGACAGAGCCCAGTAGAGCCCAGTAGAGCCCGACAGAGCCCGACAGAGCCCGACAGAGCCCGACAGGCCCCGACAGAGCCCGACAGAGCCCGACAGGGCCCGACAGAGCCCGACAGAGCCCGACAGGGCCCGACAGGGCCCAGTAGAGCCCGACAGAGCCCGACAGAGCCCGACAGGGCCCGACAGGCCCCGACAGAGCCCGACAGGGCCCTGTAGAGCCCGACAGAGCCCGACAGAGCCCGACAGGGCCCGACAGGGCGCGACAGGGCCCGACAGAGCCCGACAGGGCCCGACAGGGCCCGACAGAGCCCAGTAGAGCCCGACAGAGCCCGACAGAGCCCGACAGAGCCCGACAGGGCCCGACAGGGCCCAGTAGAGCCCGACAGAGCCCGACAGAGCCCGACAGAGCCCGACAGGGCCCGACAGGGCCCGACAGGGCCCGACAGAGCCCGACAGGGCCCGACAGGGCCCAGTAGAGCCCGACAGAGCCCGACAGGGCTCGACAGAGCCCGACAGAGCCCGACAGGGCCCGACAGGGCCCGACAGGGCCCGACAGAGCCCAGTTTAGCCCAGTAGAGCCCGACAGAGCCCGACAGAGCCCGACAGGGCCCGACAGGGCCCGACAGAGCCCGACAGAGCCCGACAGAGCACGAGAGGGCCCGACAGAACCCGACAGAGCCCGACAGGGCCCAGTAGAGCCCGACAGAGCCCGACAGAGCCCGACAGAGCCCGACAGGGCCCGACAGGGCCCAGTAGAGCCCGACAGAGCCCGACAGAGCCCGACAGGGACCGACAGGGCCCGACAGGGCCCGACAGAGCCCGACAGAGCCCGACAGAACCCGACAGAGCCCGACAGAGACCAGTTGAGCCCGACAGAGCCCGACAGAGCCCGACAGAGCCCGACAGGGCCCGACAGGGCCCAGTAGAGCCCGACAGAGCCCGACAGAGCCCGACAGAGCCCGACAGGGCCCAGTAGAGCCCGACAGAGCCCGACAGAGCCCGACAGAGCCCGACAGGGCCCGACAGAGCCCGACAGGGCCCGACAGGGCCCTACAGAGCCCAGTAGAGCCCGACAGAGCCCGACAGAGCCCGACAGAGCCCGACAGAACCAGACAGAGGCCGACAGAGCCCAGTAGAGTCCGACAGAGCCCGACAGAGCCCGACAGAGCCCGACAGGGCCCGACAGGGCCCGACAGGGCCCAGTAGAGCCCGACAGAGCCCGACAGAGCCCGACAGAGCCCGAGAGGGCCCGACAGAGCCCGAGAGGGCCCGACAGGGCCCAGTAGAGCCCGACAGAGCCCGACAGAGCCCGACAGAGCCCGAGAGGGCCCGACAGGGCCCAGTAGAGCCCGACAGAGCCCGACAGAGCCCGACAGAGCCCGACAGAACCCGACAGAGCCCGACAGAGCCCGACAGGGCCCGACAGGACCGGACAGGGCCCGACAGAGCCCGACAGGGCCCAGTAGAGCCCTACAGAGCCCGACAGAGCCCAGTAGAGCCCAGTAGAGCCCGACAGAGCCCGACAGAGCCCGACAGCGCCCGACAGAACCCGACAGAGCCCGACAGAGACCAGTTGAGCCCGACAGAGCCCGACAGAGCCCGACAGAGCCCGACAGGGCCCGACAGGGCCCAGTAGAGCCCGACAGAGCCCGACAGAGCCCGACAGAGCCCGACAGAGCCCGACCGAGCCCGACAGGGCCCAGTAGAGCCCGACAGAGCCCGACAGAGCCCGACAGAGCCCGACAGGGCCCGACAGAGCCCGACAGAGCCCGACAGGGCCCGACAGAGCCCAGTAGAGCCCGACAGAGCCCGACAGAGCCCGACAGAGCCCTACAGGGCCCAGTAGAGCCCAGTAGAGCCCGACAGAGCCCAGTAGAGCCCGACAGAGCCCGACAGAGCCCGACAGGGCCCGACAGGGCCCGACAGAGCCCGACAGGGCCCGACAGAGCCCGACAGAGCCCGACAGGGCCCGACAGAGCCTGACAGAGCCCAGTAGAGCCCAGTAGAGCCCGACAGAGCCCGACAGAGCCCGACAGAGCCCGACAGGGCCCGACAGGTCCCAGTAGAGCCCGACAGAGCCCGACAGAGCCCGACAGGGCCCGACAGGGCCCGACAGGGCCCGATAGAGCCCGACAGGGCCCGAAAGGGCCCGACAGAGCCCAGTTGAGCCCGACAGAACCCGACAGAGCCCGACAGAGCCCGACAGGGCCCGACAGGGCCCAGTAGAGCCCGACAGAGCCCGACAGAGCCCGACAGAGCCCGACAGGGCCCGACAGGGCCCGACAGAGCCCGACAGAGCCCGACATAGCCCGACAGGGCCCAGTAGAGCCCGACAGAGCCGGACAGAGCCCGACAGGGCCCGACAGGGCCCGACAGAGCCCGACAGGGCCCGACAGAGCCCGACAGAGCCCGACAGGGCCCGACAGGGCCCAGTAGAGCCCGACAGAGCCCGACAGAGCCCGACAGGGCCCGACAGGGCCCGACAGAGCCCAGTAGAGCCCGACAGAGCCCGACAGAGCCCGACAGAGCCCAACAGAACCCGACAGAGCCCGACAGAGCCCAGTAGAGCCCGACAGAGCCCGACAGAGCCCGACAGAGCCCGACAGAGCCCGACAGGGCCCAGTAGAGCCCAGTAGAGCCCGACAGAGCCCGACAGGGCCCGACAGAGCCCGACAGAGCCCGACAGAGCCCGACAGGGCCCGACAGAGCCCGACAGGGCCCGACAGGGCCCGACAGAGCCCGACAGAGCCCGACAGGGCCCGACAAGGCCCAGTTTAGCCCAGTAGAGCCCGACAGAGCCCGACAGAGCCCGACAGAGCCCGACAGAGCCCGACAGAGCCCGACAGAGCTCAGTAGAGCCCGACAGAGCCCGACAGGGCTCGACAGAGCCCGACAGAGCCCGACAGGGCCCGACAGGGCCCGACAGGGCCCGACAGAGCCCAGTTTAGCCCAGTAGAGCCCGACAGAGCCCGACAGAGCCCGACAGGGCCCGACAGGGCCCGACAGAGCCCGACAGAGCCCGACAGAGCACGAGAGGGCCCGACAGAACCCGACAGAGCCCGACAGGGCCCAGTAGAGCCCGACAGAGCCCGACAGAGCCCGACAGGGCCCGACAGGGCCCAGTAGAGCCCGACAGAGCCCGACAGAGCCCGACAGGGACCGACAGGGCCCGACAGGGCCCGACAGAGCCCAATAGAGACCAGTAGAGCCCGACAGAGCCCGACAGAGCCCGACAGCGCCCGACAGAACCCGACAGAGCCCGACAGAGACCAGTTGAGCCCGACAGAGCCCGACAGAGCCCGACAGAGCCCGACAGGGCCCGACAGGGCCCAGTAGAGCCCGACAGAGCCCGACAGAGCCCGACAGAGCCCGAGAGAGCCCGACAGATCCCGACAGGGCCCAGTAGAGCCCGACAGAGCCCGACAGAGCCCGACAGAGCCCGACAGGGCCCGACAGAGCCCGACAGAGCCCGACAGGGCCCGACAGAGCCCAGTAGAGCCCGACAGAGCCCACAGAGCCCGACAGAGCCCTACAGGGCCCAGTAGAGCCCAGTAGAGCCCGACAGAGCCCAGTAGAGCCCGACAGAGCCCGACAGAGCCCGACAGAGCCCGACAGGGCCCGACAGGGCCCGACAGAGCCCGACAGGGCCCGACAGAGCCCGACAGAGCCCGACAGGGCCCGACAGAGCCTGACAGAGCCCAGTAGAGCCCAGTAGAGCCCGACAGAGCCCGACAGAGCCCGACAGAGCCCGACAGGCCCCGACAGAGCCCGACAGAGCCCGACAGGGCCCGACAGAGCCCGACAGAGCCCGACAGAGCCCGACAGGGCCCGACAGGCCCCGACAGAGCCCGACAGGGCCCTGTAGAGCCCGACAGAGCCCGACAGAGCCCGACAGGGCCCGACAGGGCGCGACAGGGCCCGACAGAGCCCGACAGGGCCCGACAGGGCCCGACAGAGCCCAGTAGAGCCCGACAGAGCCCGACAGAGCCCGACAGAGCCCGACAGGGCCCGACAGGGCCCAGTAGAGCCCGACAGAGCCCGACAGAGCCCGACAGAGCCCGACAGGGCCCGACAGGGCCCGACAGGGCCCGACAGAGCCCGACAGGGCCCGACAGGGCCCAGTAGAGCCCGACAGAGCCCGACAGGGCTCGACAGAGCCCGACAGAGCCCGACAGGGCCCGACAGGGCCCGACAGGGCCCGACAGAGCCCAGTTTAGCCCAGTAGAGCCCGACAGAGCCCGACAGAGCCCGACAGGGCCCGACAGGGCCCGACAGAGCCCGACAGAGCCCGACAGAGCACGAGAGGGCCCGACAGAACCCGACAGAGCCCGACAGGGCCCAGTAGAGCCCGACAGAGCCCGACAGAGCCCGACAGAGCCCGACAGGGCCCGACAGGGCCCAGTAGAGCCCGACAGAGCCCGACAGAGCCCGACAGGGACCGACAGGGCCCGACAGGGCCCGACAGAGCCCGACAGAGCCCGACAGAACCCGACAGAGCCCGACAGAGACCAGTTGAGCCCGACAGAGCCCGACAGAGCCCGACAGAGCCCGACAGGGCCCGACAGGGCCCAGTAGAGCCCGACAGAGCCCGACAGAGCCCGACAGAGCCCGACAGGGCCCAGTAGAGCCCGACAGAGCCCGACAGAGCCCGACAGAGCCCGACAGGGCCCGACAGAGCCCGACAGGGCCCGACAGGGCCCTACAGAGCCCAGTAGAGCCCGACAGAGCCCGACAGAGCCCGACAGAGCCCGACAGAAGCAGACAGAGGCCGACAGAGCCCAGTAGAGTCCGACAGAGCCCGACAGAGCCCGACAGAGCCCGACAGGGCCCGACAGGGCCCGACAGGGCCCAGTAGAGCCCGACAGAGCCCGACAGAGCCCGACAGAGCCCGAGAGGGCCCGACAGAGCCCGAGAGGGCCCGACAGGGCCCAGTAGAGCCCGACAGAGCCCGACAGAGCCCGACAGAGCCCGAGAGGGCCCGACAGGGCCCAGTAGAGCCCGACAGAGCCCAACAGAGCCCGACAGAGCCCGACAGAACCCGACAGAGCCCGACAGAGCCCGACAGGGCCCGACAGGACCGGACAGGGCCCGACAGAGCCCGACAGGGCCCA